>NC_141016.1:39752959-39986663 GCF_052327205.1 Somniosus microcephalus | reverse complement strand
AGGGGAGGGATGGGGATAGGAGGGGAGGGGATGGATGGGGGGGGATGGGGAGGGGACTGGAGTTACACGCTTCCTCAATCCAAATTTCTCACCATTTCTTCCTTCGTTGTTTTGAGTTTGGAACGATGGGCCTTTGTACTGAACCTTGATTGATGTTGAGTTGGCATTGGTGGATCATTCAATCAGAGTTGACCCCATTCCTGTATCCCCCGGCACTCCCAGCACAAGCCCAACAAAGCGGTTGGGAGCTAGTTTCCCTCCTCCATCCCCTCGCGGTCACTGGCCAAGGGCCTTGTGTCCAGGTGCGGCGCACGCCATGGATTAGCAATGTGGAGATGGGTAAACACCCGCTCAGGGGCTGGCAGCACTGACCACATCTCAACAAGCATTTGTCATTGTGAACCGATATTCCCCTCCCCTTACTGGAGTTCATGGTGCTATTGCACAATGGTGTCTGTGATTTGATGAATGATTTCTCTCATGTCTATCCAGCTTGTCCCCCTGCCCTTGTTCTGGTTGGATGAATTTGACTATCACCCTCTTTGGGCTGGTCTGTCGATGATCTCTTCTCCCCACAGATGCTGACTGACCTGCTTCCAGCTTGTTCTGCTTGTTTTGTAGATGTCCAGCATTTGCACGATTTTGCTTTTTAACACTATCCAGATTGGCTGTTTCGGGAAAGTTTTAAAATGGTTCAATGGAATCCGGCTTTCTGTGAATCAAACTGCTGCACCATCATCGGCCACTCGAGGGCAGCTGCGAGCAGGGCAGCAAGGTGCAGATGGATGGAGTCGTCCTTGTTGAAGACAAATTCACTTGGATTAGAAACTTCCTCGCATTGCATTTAGAAGCAACAAAAACACCGTGAGGAACAGAGTAATGATGCAAATGTAGTAGAAATAAATAGAGACGCAGAAATTCATTGGCCGCACCTGTCTCATTCTCTCCCCAGATACACCAGGAGCTCTCCCACTTGCAGCCTGATCCTGGGCATTGGATGATTGCAGAGTTGTTGTTTCCATGATTCCACCCAGGAGTCCAGCCCAGGCTAGTGATCGTTCTTCCTGACATCTGTTCCAAACCCTTTGTATAAGTCTCAGCCTCGTTTGTCCCAGTGTCCTGCAAGAGGTATTGTAACATAATAGTGCTCAGGGTTAAACATTCCCCATTTCCCTTTCTATCCTGTCTTCTTCTTAGGCAGTCCCTCGGAACTGAGGATGACTTGCTTAAAAATGAGTTCTCAGGTGACTGATGAGTCCAATGCGGGACCTACAGTCTCTGTCACAGGTGGGGCAGACGGTGGTTGAAGGGTCGGATGGGTGGGGTGCTTGGGTTGATGTGCGCTCCTTCCGCTGTTTGCGGTTGGCTTCCGCTTGCTCCCGGCGAAGAGACTCGAGGTGTTCGGTGCTGTAATGTATACAACATTGAAGGGACTACTTTGTTTTGCGGATGTACTTCCTTAGTTGCGAGCGTATATGACAGACGCGTATCGATTTGTATAGTCAGTGCCAAAGTTCCAGTTACCCAGTAAAGATCACTTGAAGTTACTCTCAGTCTCTGCTGCTTTATTATTTTATGTAGTTGTGGATAGCGGTACAAACACAACAAATTGGCGACGAGAATTATGAACCTACGTCTTCCTATTCTGGCATCACATCCAGAGGACACCGAAACTTGGAAGAAAGGAGCGAGAAGGTGGAGAAAACGGAGCACGCTTGCTAAGCTAGGCAGGGGATACGTAAGTCAAGTGAAAAGTGCACAGGACTTGCAGGACGCTAGCTAACTAGTAATGAAAGAAAAACGGGTTTGGAAAAAAAAATGGCGATGATTGGCGTGATTGCAGCATTTGATAGCAGCATTGAAGACTGGGCAACTTACATTGAAAGAGTGGAGTTGTACTGTGAGGCTGACGGAGTGGAGGTAGAAAAGAAAGCCACTGTTTTGCTGAGTGTTATGGGTGCAAAGACATAGGGGCTGCTACGTAGTTTATTAACCCCTGTGTGGTAAACCACTGTTTGTATTCCACTGTGTACATGCCTGGACATGCCTCGGCTGACTCCTCCCACAAATCCTAGTATAAAGGTGACTGCTCCCCAGCCCTTTGTATTTCTGGACCGGTCGACCACTCGAGGCAGACCTTCATTCTTTTGTTAATAAAAGCCTTTAGTTACTCTCTTAACTCTCAGTCTTTTATGAGTAATTGATAGCTCATCAATTTTATTAACAAAATTTTTATAATGGAGAAGATCCTCACACCAGCATGCCTGGACTTAGATCATCGGGAGGCGGACTCATCCACCAAGTTTACTCACTGGCTTAAGTGTTTCGAAAAATTCCTGACCGCCTCCGCAGCAATCAAATCGGACGAGGACAAACTGGATGTCCTGACCTCCAAAGTGAACCACCGAGTGTACTCGGTCATCCAAGACGCGACCTCGTATGCGGATGCTATCAAGCTCCTCAAGGACCAGTACACGCGCCCAGTGAACGAAGTGTACGCCAGGCATCTCCTGGGGAGTCGTAAACAACAACCTGGGGAATCGACCGTGGAATACCTTCAGGCACTGTCTGTGCTTGGCCGGGCCTGTGGTTGTAAGGATGTAAAGGCCGCCGTGTACACAGAGGAACTTATCCGGGACGCTTTTGTAGCGGGCCACAGATCCAATTACACCCGACAGCGACTGTTGGAGCAGAGTGACCTCAACCTCAACAAGGCCTCTGAACTCGCACTATCATTGGATGCAGCCTACCGGGGCATGGATGCCTACTCCTCTGCACCGTGGATGCCGCGGGGAATGACAGCCTGGGACACGGTAGGACCACCTCATAGCGCCGTGCCACCCCAGCCACACCCCAGCAACGGCCCAACTACCGCAGCAGTGTCCCAAGGCCAGGCAGCAGTGCCCCAAGGCCAGAAATGCTACTTCTGTGGCCAGGCAAAACACCCCAGAGCGCGCTGCCTGGCGAAAAACGCGATCTGCTCGGGCTGCGGGAAGAAGGGACACTACGCTAACGTCTGCAGGGCCAAAGCCACCCCGAACCCCAGCAGCGCCGCGTGTGGGCCATGCGGGCCGCCATCTTGGGCCTCCCCGGCCATGTGCGAACCACCGGTACAGCAGCCATTTTGGACGCCTCCAGCCACATGGGGATCATGGACGCCGCCATCTTGGACGACAGCCGGAACGCAACAGGCCCCCAACACCGCCTCATCTGATACCCGCAGCGACACACCGACCCCTACGCTGGCATCCGTTACACTGGACCAAGCGAGACCGCACCAGCTGGCCAGTTCCACAATGGACATTAAGGTAAATGGCCACGATACAATCTGCCTTTTTGACTCTGGGAGCACGGAGAGCTTCATCCACCCCGACACGGTGCGGCGTTGCTCTCTCCCAGTCCTGCCTGCGCACCAGCGGATTTCTATGGCCTCCGAGTCCCAGTCGGCGGACATCGGCGGCTACTGCGTAGTGACACTCGTAGCAGACGGGACCGTGTACGATCATTTTAAACTTCTGGTCCTGCCCGACCTCTGCGCTGCCGTCCTGCTGGGGTTAGATTTTCAGTGCCACCTTAAAAGTGTTACGATGGCATACGGTGGACCCCTACCCCCACTCACAGTCCACAGCCAGCAGCTCCCAAATTGCCCGCCGCGCACCAGGTGCAACCTCTCCACACTCAGAGTCACCCCCCCCCCCACTGTTTGCTAACCTCACCCCCGACTGTAAGCCCATCGCCACAAAGAGCAGGCGATACAGTGCCGGGGACAGGGTTTTCATTAAAACCGAAGTGGAGCGGCTCCTGAAGGAAGGGATTATTGAGGGCAGCACCAGCCCCTGGCGAGCCCAGGTTGTGGTCGTTAAGACCGGCGAGAAGCAGCGCCTGGTCATCGACTACAGCCAGACAATAAATCGCTACACCCTGCTGGACGCCTACCCACTCCCCCGCATAGCTGATATGGTCAACCAGATCGCGCAGTACCGCGTCTTCTCGACCATTGACCTGAAATCAGCGTACCACCAGCTCCCTATCCGCCCTGAGGACCGCCAGTATACTGCCTTTGAGGCAAACGGCCGCCTCTACCACTTCCTTAGGGTTCCCTTTGGCGTCACCAACGGGGTCTCCGTCTTCCAAAGGGAGATGGACCGGATGGTAGATCAAAATGCGTTGCAGGCCACTTTCCCATATCTGGACAATGTGACCACCTGCGGCCGTGACTTGCAGGACCATGACGCAAACCTCGAAAAATTCCTCCGCACCGCCCAACTCCTGAACCTGACATATAACAAGGAGAAGTGCATATTCCGCACAAACCGCCTCGCCATCCTTGGCTGTGTTGTGGAACACGGAGTCATCGGCCCCGACCCCGACCGGATGCGTCCCCTTATGGAACTCCCACTGCCCCACTGCCTCAAGGCCCTGAAGAGGTGCCTAGGGTTTTTCTCCTATTATGCCCAGTGGGTCCCCTACTATGCGGACAAGGCCCATCCGCTGATCAAGTCCACCTCTTTTCCCTTGACGGCAGAGGCCCGCTTAGCCTTCCACCGTATCAAGGAAGACATTGCCAAAGCCACCATGCACGCAGTGGACGAATCCATCCCCTTCCAGGTGGAAAGCGACGCGTCCGACTTTGCCCTGGCCGCTACCCTCAATCAGGCGGGGAGACCCGTGGCCTTCTTTTCACGAACCCTCCAAGGCCCGGAGACCAGACACTCCGCTGTTGAGAAGGAGGCCCAGGCGATTGTGGAGGCTGTGCGTCATTGGAGGCACTACCTGGCCGGAAAACGATTTACCCTGCTCACTGACCAACGTTCAGTTGCTTTCATGTTTAACAACAAGCAGAGGGGCAAAATCAAAAATGACAAGATCTTGAGGTGGAGAATCGAACTTTCCACCTACAATTACGAGATCTTGTACCGGCCCGGGAAGCTCAATGAACCCCCGGATGCGCTATCGCGTGGCACCTGCGCCAGCGCGCAGATCGATAGACTGCGGGCCCTCCACAATGACCTCTGCCACCCGGGGGTCACCAGGTTCTTCCACTTCATCAAGGCCCGCAACCTGCCTTACTCTATTGAGGAGGTCAGGACCATGACCAGGAACTGCCAAGTCTGCGCTGAGTGCAAACCGCACTTTTATAGATCAGACAGGGCCCACCTGATAAAAGCCACTCGCCCCTTCGAGCGCCTGAGCATTGATTTTAAAGGGCCTCTCCCCTCCTCCGACCGCAATGTGTACTTCCTCAATATTATTGATGAGTATTCCCGTTTCCCGTTCGTCATCCCCTGCCCGGACATGACCAGTGCCACGGTCATTAAATGTCTGAACGACCTCTTCACCCTGTTCGGTTTCCCCAGCTATACCCATAGCGACCGGGGCTCATCGTTTATGAGCGACAAACTCCGTCAGTACCTGCTAACTAGGGGTATTGCCACAAGCAGGACCACCAGTTACAACCCCCGGGGGAACGGACAGGTGGAAAGAGAAAATGCGACAGTTTGGAAGGCCGCCCTGCTAGCCTTAAAGTCTAGGGGCCTTCCAACCTCCCGCTGGCAGGATGTGCTCCCCGATGCGATCCACTCTATTCGGTCACTGCTCTGCACTGCCACTAACGCCACCCCTCATGAGAAAATGTTTGTCTTCCCAAGGAAGTCCACATCGGGGACATCGCTACCGCCATGGCTGACGTCCCCAGGGCCGGTCCTACTGAGAAGGCACGTGAGGACCCATAAAATGGACCCCCTGGTCGAGAGGGTCGACCTCCTCCACACCAACCCCCAGTATGCTTACATTGCATACCCGGACGGGCGGGAGGACACAGTCTCCATAAGAGACCTTGCACCCTCGGGGGCCGCAGTAGCCCACTACTCACTACCACCCCCCCCTCCCACGATCTGATATCCAGCCCCAGCAGACGGCAGGCCTGGGCCCTGCGACCCGCTCGACATCTACGAGGACGACACGCCTGTGCCACAGCCCACGCAGGACTCGACGCCGGAAGCTCCACTACCCCTGCCGTCGCCACGCCGATCACAGCGGCAGACAAGACCTCCGGAGAGACTCCAATACACTAACTTTTAATACACTTCACCCCGCCGGACTCAATTTTAAACAAGGGGTGAATGTGGTAAACCACTGTTTGTATTCCACTGTGTACATGCCTGAACATGCCTCGGCTGACTCCTCCCACAAGTCCTAGTATAAAGGTGACTGCTCCCCAGCCCTTTGTATTTCTGGACCGGTCGACCACTCGAGGCAGACCTTCATTCTTTTGTTAATAAAAGCCTTTAGTTACTCTCTTAACTCTCAGTCTTTTATGAGTAATTGATAGCGCATCACCCTGAAAAGCCAGCAAACAAAACATTCAAACAAATAGTGGACACACTCCAAGACCATTTAAGCCCCAAACCACTGCTAATAGCTGAAAGATTTAAATTCCATAAACGGAACCAGAGCAAAAATGAAAGCATTTCTGAATATTTGGCAAAGTTGCGCAAATCATCAGAACATTGCCAATTTGGAGTGGGCTTATCAGACGCATTGAGGGACAGATTTGTGTGTGGTATGCAAAGTGAAAGCACACAAAAGAAGCTCCTGTCTGAAAAAGATCTCACCTTGGAGAAGGCTCTAAGTATTGCAATTTCAATGGAAGCAGCAGCATGTGGCGCTTTAGAAATTCAACAAAAATCCCTGGAATATTCCGCTAACAAAATGTCACTGAAACAAGAAAAGAAGTGCTATCGCTGTGGCAAAATGTCACATGACCATAATGACTGTTGGTTTAAAGATAAAGACTGCAGACAATGTGGCAGACGAGGGCACATTGAAAGAGCCTGCAAAGCAAATAAGAAGCAGAAAACTGATACAATAGAGTAACAAAAAGGTACATCAAGTGACTGAAAACAAGAAACCTTTCAAAGATAGATACAAGAAGGTGCACCACGTGACTGGAGACAGTTCAGATAAAGAAAAAAGTGACACAGACTCAGAGGAAGAGGATATGGCTTGTCTAAAACGACACAGTGTGAAAGAGACAGGGGATCGCAGAATAATATGGGTTACTCCAGAAGTGGCAGGAGTTAGGCTGAAAATGGAGTTGGACACAGGCTCAGCTTTAACAGTGATCTCTGTACATGACTACAAATGACTGTTTTCACACATACCGCTAAGGCCAACTAAAGTACTGTTAAAGACATACACAGGACAAAGAGTGTGCCCCAAAGGTAAAATAAAAGTGACAGTGACATACAAAGAAAAAGAAATACCGCAATTGAACCTCTATGGAGTGGAAAATGGAGGACCACCATTACTGGGACACGAATGGCTCAGGAAAATGCAGTTGGATTGGCACACCATCCAAGCACTGTTTGTGTCAGCAAAGGAGGACAGCAACGCCACTCCTGAGAGACTGTCACAAATACTCTCTGACTCTCAGGAAGTGTTCAAGAAGGGAATAGGAACACTTAAGGGCAGGAAAGCAAAAATTAAGATTGAGGAGAACGCAAATCCAAAGTTCCATAAGGCTAGACCAGTGCCTTATGCAATTCGCCCTTCAGTAGAAGCAGAGCTGGAGAACTTGGAGCAGTTAGGGGTCCTGTCCAAGGTGCATTGGAGTGAATGGGCCACACCTATAGTTCCAGTGATGAAGAAAACCTCCAGCACAAAACCAGGAAAGCCAAGAAAAGTGCGCATCTGTGGAGACTTTAAAGTGACTGTTAACCCAGTCCTCCACACAGTACAGTACCCATTACCTCGCATTGAGGACATCTTTGCTTCCCTGTTGTAAGTGGTTTCTTAGATCGCAGAAGTCTCTCTCTCTCTCCAGAGGCCTCTCTCTCTTGCACAGTAAACTTTCGAGTGGTTCGACCCACTCCCCCTTAGATTCTATACACTGGACTTTGAGGCAGGAACTACAATGCAGAGAATACTCTATAGACCAGGTTTAATGAAAACGAAATGAAATTTGATTGCATATAGAAACAAATCAAACTGCAAGCCAATAAGGTACATGGGAGGGAAAAACAAATCATAATACAGTACTAGCTAAGATATATACAGGCATATTATACTTTACAAAAGTCATCACGAAATGGGGAAACACACGGAACATCGAGGGACAACAACTCATAATTAATTACCCCTTAAATGCCCACCCCCTAAGCCTATCTAGATCAGATTATGAGGGGCCAGAAACATGCTCACCAATCCAGTTGGAAAGTATAGAGTTTTGAAAAGATCTGCGTTTTGATCCTCTCAGGTGTCCTGTCTCCACGTGGTCAGCGGAATGCAGCGGGCTGCGACACACCTTCTTCTCCCTCGAGGTGAAGATCACGGACAGGCTGGATGTCAGCAGGCCTGGACGTCGGTGCGGGGAGAGACCAACTGCTTTACCATTTTCGTATGGATTTCGTCGCATAGCCCAGCTGGTTTACCGTTTTCATATAGGTTTCTTCCTATCTTGTCAGCATCCCGGGTTGGTCGATGATCTCCCGACAGTTACCCCGGGGCTAGATGCTGACTTGATCTCCCATCTCGAACCTCGATCCTCCATCGTCTTCACTCGAATTCTGCACCGATGAAGCTGATGCTCTTCAATGGTTACCGAAAAGGGCTGGCGTTTTCGATGGCTGGCGATGTTCTCGTTCATAGCTACTCCGGGTCCCCAGATATACTTCTCAAAAAGGCCCTTATCTCCTGCCAGATCAAGGTTAGTCTTTGTTCAACTTTTGGCGGGCTTGTAGCACAGCGGGGGTAGTTATTGGCCTAGAAATTGGGTATAGCCCCGCTTGAGGCGTTAGAACTGGCGATGCGCAAAGTTTATAGCCAGCCGAGACTTATCTGCGCCTGGCGCGATATTGGGTTGCTTCGCCCCCAAAGGGGATTGAGGCGCTAAATCAGCCGTTGCACGGTGCTCTTAAGGCGCAAAAGGTCAGGCGCTACTCAATATCGACGCGGACGGGCGCAGCGCAGGTGAACTCAATTACGGGAAAGCACGAGACCTACAGGCGCCGGCCGGCTCTTAAAGGGGCAGGTCAGTCAGACTGAGTTTCAACACCCAACGCTCTGCAGGCCTCAGATTCGGCGCTCGCCCTTGTCTGGCGGTACAAGGTGATCATTATGGAGAAGGTTAGACAGAGAGCAGAGCGCTTCAGCTCTGAGGCTCTGGACCACTTGGTGGCTGCAGTTGAACACCGTCGGGAGGTCCTGTACCCGGATAATGGCAAGAGGCCAAATCAGAAGGCTTACCGACGATCTTGGAGGGAGGTTGCTGTGAGGGTGAACTCCAGCAGCATGGCGACCAGGACCCCTGTTCAGTGCAGGAAGAAATTCAATGACCTCACACGGATCGTTAGGGTGAGTGATGGTTTACCAAACTTGTGCTTCCCTCCATCTGCAGCTGACTTCGGGCACCCTGCTGCAATGATGCGCCAATGGCCATCTGTCAGTATGCACCCATGGCCCTTTCTGGGCACACACATGGACAGATGTCTCAAGGCCTCATGTAAGGGCTCTTGCACCATGGGGGGCATGCGATGATGTCTCAAGGCCTCATGTAAGGGCTCTTGCACAATGGGGGGATGCGAGGAGGTCTCAAGGCCTCATGTAAGGGCTCTTGCGCAATGGGGGGATGCGAGGAGATCTCAAGGCCTCATGTAAGGGCTCTTGCACAATGGGGGGCTGCGAGGAGGTCTCAAGGCCTCATGTAAGGGCTCTTGCACAATGGGGGGATGCGAGGTGGTCTCAAGGCCTCACGTAAGGGCTCTTGCACAATGGGGGGCTGCGAGGAGGTCTCAAGGCCTCATGTAGCAGAACCTCCCCTTCTTTCCCCTGCAGTCCAAGATGGCGCAGATTTGGAAGGAGCAGCGTCGAACCGGTGGCGGACCTGCACAAGTGGTCACTCTAACGGATCTGGAGGAGAGAGTGCACCAGATACTTGGAGGACGTCTGTCTGGTCCAGTCACCACTGCATCTGCCGACCCCATTACCGACAGCGAGGGTAAGACTCTCACCTTTGCCACCTGTTGCCTTCCACTTGGTCCCCCCGCCAGCATGCATCCTCAGTGTGCAGCCATGTCAGAGCCTTGCCGCAATGTGGCATGCCTTTCAGCAAACCTGTCCTTCTGCTAAAGCCACTCTTCCACCTCCCACTTTCAGATGAAGCAGCACCAACTCGGGCTCAACGCGCTGAAGCTGCCAGTGCCAGTGCCACCGGAGGCGAGGACCAGGAGGAATGTGGACCAGCCGTTGCAGAATCCGGGGAGTTGACACATCTACAGACTGGGGATAGTAGTCCCCTGGAGGGGAGGGCGGGGGGCTCTGAGGATGAACCAGTTGCCGGACCAAGCGGCATGGAGCAACGCAGGGGGGATAGGCAAGTTCACCCACTGTCTCCCCGCAGGGCAAGGCAGGTCGTCATGACTGCTGCACAGAGTGCAGATGAGGTCCGTCGCCTGGCAGAGATGAGCAAACAGGCCCGGGTCAGACACACGGAGCTGATGGCTGCAGTGGAGAAGATGCCTGAGTCAATAGATTCATTGGCTAGGAGTATGCTGGACTTCGGGGCAACAATGGAGAGGACTCTGCAGGGCTTTGGGGCAACAATGGAAGGTCTCTCCAGGTGTTCGGGGAAACAATGGACAGGTCTATCCAGGGCTTCGGGGCCACAATGGACAGGACTATCCAGGGCTTCGGCCCAACAATGGAGAGGACTGTCCACGGCTTTGAGTCGGCAATGGAAAGGACTGTTCAGGGCTTCGGACAATCCCTGGAAAGGTCTGTGCAGGGCTTGTCCGAGGCAGTGGAGCGGTCGGCTCCTGCCTTGTCCAAAGCCATGGGAAGAACTGTCCAGGCGTTCTCCGAAGCACTGACACCTGGCACACAGGTCCTCACTGTTGCCACGCAGTCACTTGCTGGGCTCCTCCACAGCCAGATTGAGGCAACGCGATGTCTGACTGCAGCCACCCTCTCTGCATCAGATAGGATCACCCCGGGCCCTTCCACTCCTGTACAATGCCAGGAATCTGTGGAGCCTACGATTGTGTCGGATGAGCCGAGCCGCTCCCCTCAGATAGCCAGTGTGTCGTCCGACCATGGTGCAGGTGTCCTCTCTCGGCAGGTGACCATTCCACATGCCAGCGCTGGGACGCCTGCATTGCAGCTGCCACCACCTGCAGCCCACACTGCTTCCAGCCATGCTCAAAGCAAGCATCCTGCGTCTGCACCCTCCAAGCCCAGAGGTCGGCCAGGCCGTACCGCAGGGGCTTCTGCGCGTCCAGACAGTCAGCAAGCGTCCCCCAGCCTTGAGCCCGCCACTGGGGTGCAATTACGTAGGAGCAGCAGGGAGGGAAGGGGCCGGGCGCGAAAGAGAAGTCGTTCTCCCTCAAGGGGCCAGTTGTAGAGGGAGGTGCTGAGACGTTTGTTTGTCCAAATTGAAGGACACCCTCAGCTGCTGTTATAGTTGCAGATTTTTGTTCAGTTTTGCGGCTTGGCCGAACAGGTCACATTTATTTTGTAAGTTATGGTTTCTGCTCACTTTACGTTGTTTAGCTGTAATGAAAGACTTTTGTGTCAATAAACAGAAGTTTCAATGTTGCTTGGTGCATGTGACTACTTTCAGTGATGCTGGCGTGCAGAGGCCCTCAAACATCCAAAGTGCGCATGAGGTAAGACTCTCATCATTCCGCCACAGGGGTGTCGAGACGAGTCCAGAGGAGCCTCTGACGTATGGCCCTTCCACTTTCAGCAGCCCTTCCATCTTCCTCCTCCTCCTCCTCCTCCTCCGCCTGCTCTTCCTCCTCCTCCTCCTCCTCATACTCCTCCTCCTCCGCCTGCTTGTGCAGGGTCTGAGGGAAGGTAATGAATGGACGCGTTCGCCTATAAGGGCCTCTGTCACTTGCCGGATGCAACAGCGGACTGCAGCCTGAGCGTCAGTCGCATTGTCCCCAATGGCTGACTGAAAGGATCCGTTTGCATAAAAATGGAGGCCATCAGTCAGTGTAGCCATCACGGACAGAGAGGTTCTGCAGCGTTCACGCGGCTGCAGATCCTGACCAAGCAGGTGGCACAGATCAGTAACAATGTCCCTCCAGAATCGGAGCCTTCCCAAACACTGCTCCTCCGACATGTCAAGGCTTGTCACCTGCTGCCTAAAGACCCTCGCAGCATCCTGTCGGATTGGCCGACCTCGATTGCCCCTCCTCCTCCTGGCCAATCCCGGCCCTCTCTCCTGCCGTCTGTCTGCCCCTTCACAGTGTTGGGCGATGAGGCCGTCGCCCTCCGAACAAGCTCCCATTCCGATGCCAGTTGGTCCAAAGGCTTTTAGGTGTAGTGCTGCAAGTGCTTCGGACAGGGTTGAAGGTCCCAAGTACTGTAAAGCTCAAATCCCAGAACTCCGCTCCACATTAGCTCGCCAACTCTCTCTAGCAACGATCGCAATGAGCAGGCCAAGTGGCAGAAGATTCTGCACTAGAGCTGTCCCCTTTAAATAGCGCCGCCCTACTCTGAGAAGGGCCTGTTAGCCCTCCCTCGAACTGTCACTGATAGCACTGGGCGCTAAGGCTCCGGGTGCCACCCAATATGTGCTCAGGCGCTCCTAAAAGGCGTTGCACACTGAAATGATGTCATGAGCTGCTTGCACTCGCGGGCGCGCGCAAACACTTAGCGCAGGCGCTAAATGTATAGTCAATTTCTGAGTTGGCGCTATCTTCATAGCATCCGCCCCAACATAGGGCTTCGCCCCAATTCTAGGTCTCTTTAGGCGCTCAGCGCCGGCGCTACCAACCCAATTTCTAGGCCATTATGTTTTAAACTACTTTGGGATGGCCGGTAACGGCCATCTCTGGTCTGGAATGACCCTATATTGTTTTTAATGTCCTCTTGATGTCTTTAATGGTTCTTGATGTTCCCCCTATGAATTTGAAACTGTTTTCCTTTGTCTGGGTAAAGATTTCAATGGCCTTTATCTACAGGCCGATCTGACTGGATCTGCATGTATGTGGTTCTGTCTGGTTTCGTTTTCTCCGAAACGGCCTTCCAGAACTTACTGTGGGCTGAATCCACAAAGGCTGTCTGGGGACTGCAGGAACCATTTTAAAGTGTCCCAAAAAGCTGGTCACGGGGTCTGGCGGCCATTTTGTGTGTCCCTTTTTCTGGGCTTCTTTTAAAACAGTATTTAAAAATTAAGGCCTTTTCTGCCAATAGACCCTTATAGGACAATGTTCAATTTTGCGAATTCTACAGTCCCCCCTGATGATACTATAACTTGCTTGAAGTATCATAATTCTGGGTGAGCAAAATTTTCTGACTCTCCATAATCAAACTATCTCCTGTATTTATCTATGACCCCACGACACACACATTTCCCATTTCAGAAAAACCACAGTGTACATTAAGCATCGATAGATGGCAATACATTGGAATTGAAATCTGACACACACATTTCCAGGCGTGGAGGGGGGCCTAATACCCCTACACCACCTGGTTCATACATATTCTCTTTTATTAACAACAACACAACCTAAAAACTTCAATAAAAAAATACCATAAAGAAAGAAAAATACACACAAAATCACACATGAATACTATCAAAAATAGAGGAGGGAGGGAAACTCTAACTTTATACATAGCAGCAAAAATTTAAACGGGTGTCTCCTCGTCTACCCGCACATAATGCTCCCTCTACTCTCCTCTGTTCTCATACTTCTGGACACGTTTGTCCCTCTTACAATGTACAAAAAGTAAATAAATCACAATAAAAATCTGACATACTACGAGGATGTGGGAGGCTATCCTAATCCAAGAAGGGACTTCTATATTAGTGAACAGGTCCCACCACTGTGGGGTCACTATATCCAATATGTCTGCCCCTATCTCTAAAGTCTTCTGCTCCAGCATGTAAAAATGTTTCTGTGAAACGGCAACGGCTTTTAGTATCTTGGTGAGGTGTTCAGGGAGAGGGGGAATGATGTAGCCAAAATGTGGTGTGGTTCTTTCTGGTTTCATTTTCTCCAAAACGGTCTTCCAGAACTTACTGTGGGCTGAATCCACAAAGGCTGTCTGGGGACTGCAGGAACCATTTTAAAGTGTCCCAAAAAGCTGGTCACGGGGTCTGGCGTCCATTTTGTATGTCCCTTTTTCTGGGCTTCTTTTAAAACAGTTTTTAAAAGTTAAGGTATTTTCTGCCAATAGACCCTTATAGGACAATGTTCAAATTTTGCGAATCTTACACTGTCAAGAGGGGAACGCTTCACAAAGATTGACTTGGCCCAGGCCTATCTCCAAATGGAAATTGATGATGCATCAAAGAAGTACCTGAATAAATATGCACAAAGGCCTTTACCAGTACAATCGGCTGGTATTCGGAATAGCATCAGCTCCTGCAATCTGGCAAAGGGCAATGGACCAAGTCCTGCAGGGGATTCCAGGTACTCAGTGTTATCTTGATGACATTATCATTACTGGCAAGAATGACAATGACCACCTTTCCAACCTCGAACAAGTGCTCATCAGGTTGAAGGCTTAAAAGGGAGCAGTCAGAGGCACCGAGGCCCACAGCCCCGAGACCGGAGAAGCAGCGGACCTGCGCGGGAGCAGCCCGAGGCGGGAGAGCTTGAAGGCTTAAAAGGGAGCAGTCAGAGGCATACCAATCCAGGTTCCAGGAGAGAGGTGAAAAGTAATCCAAGTGTGACGTCACCAGGGAGCAGGTAAGTGATTGGTTGGTGAGTATTTCTCTCTTTTCAATACAAGCTTGAATTCTGTGGTGTTAAATTTCTGTGGTGTAGTGGGGACAGTTGGTAAATAAAGCGCCCTAGAGTATACCTGTAACTGGGGTATTGAATAAATTTTTAAATTAATTAAAGGAGTAAGTCATGGCAGGAGAGCTCAGACCCGTGTTCTGCTCCTCTTGCTCCATGTGGGAAGTCAGGGATGCTGCCAGTGTCCCTGACGACCATGTGTGCAGGAAATGCATCCAGCTGCAGCTACTTGTAGACCGCATTGTGGCGCTCGAGCTGCGGGTGGATGAATTTTGGAGCATGCGTGATGCTGAGAGGCTCGTGGATAGCACGTTTAGTGAGTTGTTCACGCCTCAGGGTAGGGCAGCACAGGGGGTGACCATCAGGCGGAGCAACAAAGGCAGGCAGGTAGTGCAGGGAACCCCTGCGGACATCCCCCTTTCAAACAAGTATACCGCTTTGGATACTGTTGAGGGGGATGACTCACCAGGGGAAGGCAGCAGCAGCCAACTTCCTGGCACTGGGGGTGCTCCTGCTGCCCAGGAAGGGGGGAAAAAGAGTGGGAGAGCAATAGTGGTAGGGGATTCTATAGTAAGGGGAACAGATAGGCGTTTCTGTGGCCGTAGACGTGAATCCAGGATGGTTTGTTGCCTCCCTGGTGCCAGGGTCAAGGATATCACTGAGCGGCTGCAGGGCATTCTGGAGGGGGAGGGTGAACAGCCAGTGGTCGTGGTCCACATTGGTACCAACGACATAGGTAAAAAGAGGGATGAGGTCCTGCAGCAAGAATTTAGGGAGCTAGGTGAAGGATTAAGGAGCAGGACCTCAAGGGTTGTAATCTCTGGATTACTCCTGGTGCCACGTGCTAGTGAGTATAGGAATAGGAAGATAGAACAGATGAATGCGTGGCTAAAGGGATGGTGCAGGAGGGAGGGCTTTAGTTTCCTGGATCACTGGGTCTGCTTCTGGAAAAGGTGGGACTTGTACAAGTCGGACGGTTTACACCTGAACCAGAGGGGAACCAATATCCTTGCGGGGAGGTTTGCTAGCACTGCTGGGGGGGGTTTAAACTAACTTGGCAGGGGGATGGGGTACAGAGTGGAGCTATAGTAGGGGGTGATTTACAGCTAAATACAGAGGGAAAAACAAGTCAGCTGGGAAGGCAGAGCAAATATGTGAAGGCAAAAGAGAATATGGCAGGGCTGGAAGGCATTTATTTTAATGCAAGGAGTCTTGCAAATAAGGTGGATGAACTGAAGTTGTTGTTGAACACATGGGAGTACGATATTGTTGCTATCACAGAGACATGGTTGAGGGAGGGTCAGGACTGGCAGCTCAATATTCCGGGGTATAGAATCTTCAGGCGAGACAGAGGGGGGTGTAAAAGGGGAGGGGGTGTTGCAATATTAATTAAGGAGTCAATTACTGCTGTAAGAAGGGATGATATATTAGCAGGTTCCTCCAATGAGGCCATATGGGTAGAACTTAAAAACAAAAAGGGGGCAAGCACTTTGCTGGGAGTGTACTATAGGCCCCCAAACAGTCAGGGGGAGATAGAGGAACAGATATGTAGGCAAATCTCAGAAAAGTGTGAAAATAATAGGGTAATAATAGTGGGGGATTTCAACTTCCCCAATATAAATTGGGATAGTCAGAGTGTGAAAGGCTTAGAGGGTGCAGAATTCTTAAAGTGCATCCAGGAGAGCTTTTTGAGCCAACATGTAGAAAGTCCTACAAGAGAGGGGGCGGTACTGGACCTAATTCTAGGGAATGTAGCCGGGCAAGTGGTGGAAGTGTCAGTAGGAGAGCATTTTGGCGACAGTGACCATAATTCGGTGAGATTTAAGGTGGTCATGGAAAAGGACAAAGACGGCCCGGAAATAAGGGTTCTAAATTGGGGGAAGGCCGATTTTAATATGATAAGGCAGGATCTGGCCAAAGTGGACTGGGAGCAGCTACTTATAGGAAAATCCACATCAAAACAGTGGGAGACTTTCAGAAGGGAAATAGAGAGAGTACAACGCCAACATGTTCCTGTAAAGGTCAAGGGTGGGACCAACAAGCAAAGGGAACCTTGGATGACAAGGGATATACAAAAATGCATTAGGAATAAAAGGGGGGCTTTTGGCAGTTACAAAAGACTAAAGACGGAAGAAGCCCTAGAGGAGTATAAAAAGTGCAGGGGCGTACTTAAAAAAGAAATTAGGAGGGCGAGGAGGGGCCATGAAATAACACTGGCGAGCAAAATAAAGGAAAATCCTAAGATGTTTTATAAGTATATTAAGGGCAAGAGGATAACCAGGGAAAGGGTAGGGCCCATTAGGGACCAAAGTGGCAATCTGTGTGTAGAGCCAGATGAGGTAGGCGGGGTTTTAAATGAATTTTTTGCATCTGTGTTCACTATGGAGAAAGACGATGCAGACATAGAAATCGGGCAAGGGGACTGTGACATACTTGAACATATTAGCATCGAGAGGGAGGAGGTGCTAGCGGTTTTAGCAGGCCAAAAAGTGGATAAATCCCCAGGCCCGGACGAGATGTATCCCAGGCTGCTGTGGGAGGCAAAGGAGGAGATTGCAGGGGCTCTGACACAAATTTTCAGAACCTCTCTGGCCACAGGGGATGTACCAGAGGACTGGAGAACAGCTAACGTAGTACCATTATTCAAGAAGGGTAGCAGAGATAAACCAGGGAATTACAGGCCAGTGAGCCTAACATCTGTGGTAGGGAAATTATTGGAAAAAATTCTGAGGGACAAAATTAGTCTCCACTTGGAGAGGCAAGGATTAATCGGGGATAGTCAGCATGGCTTTGTCAAGGGTAAATCATGTCTGACAAATCTGATTGAATTTTTCGAGGGGATGACTAGGGGGGTGGATGAGGGAAATGCTGTGGATGTGGTTTACATGGACTTCAGTAAAGCTTTTGACAAAGTCCCGCATAGGAGACTGGTCAAGAAGGTAAGAGCCCATGGGATCCAGGGTGCCTTGGCGCGTTGGATCCTAAACTGGCTGAGTGGCAGGAGGCAGAGGGTGATGGTCGAAGGTTGCTTTTGTGACTGGAAGCCTGTGTCCAGTGGGGTACCTCAGGGATCGGTGCTGGGTCCCTTGTTGTTTGTGATCTACATAAATGATTTGGATGAGAATGTAAAAGGAATGATCAGTAAGTTCGCAGATGACACGAAAATTGGTGGGGTGGTAAATTGCGAGGAGGAAAGCCTCAGGCTACAGGACGATATAAACGGGTTGGTCAGATGGGCGGAAAAGTGGCAAATGGAATTTAACCCTGAAAAGTGCGAGGTGATGCATTTTGGACGGACAAATAAGGCAAGGGAATACACAATGAGTGGTAGGACCCTAGGAAGTACAGAGGGTCAGAGGGACCTTGGTGTACATGTACATAGATCCCTGAAGGCAGCGGAACAGGTAGATAAGGTGGTTAAAAAGGCATATGGGATACTTGCCTTCATTAGCCGAGGCATAGAATATAAGAGCAGGGAGGTTATGATGGAGCTGTACAAAACGCTGGTGAGGCCACAGCTGGAGTACTGTGTGCAGTTCTGGTCGCCTCACTATAGGAAGGATGTGATTGCTTTGGAGAGGGTGCAGAGAAGATTCACCAGGATGTTACCTGGGATGGAGCGCCTCAGCTATGAAGAGAGGCTGGACAGGCTGGGGTTGTTTTCCTTGGAGCAAAGAAGGCTGAGGGGGGACCTGATTGAGGTGTACAAAATGATGAGGGGCATAGATAGGGTAGATAAAGAGGAACTTTTCCCCTTAGTAGGGGGGTCAATAACAAGGGGGCATAGATTCAGGGTAAGGGGCAGGAGATTTAGAGGGGATTTGAGGAGGAACTTCTTCACCCAGAGGGTGGTTGGAATGTGGAACTCAATGCCTGAAAGGGTGGTAGAGGCAGGAACCCTCACAACATTCAAGAAGCATTTGGATGAGCACTTGAAATGCCATTGCATACAAGGCTATGGACCAAATGCTGGAAAATGGGATTAGACTGGACAGGGATGGATGGGCGGCGCAGACACGATGGGCCGAAGGGCCTCTTTCTGTGCTGTAAAACTCTATGACTCTATGACTCTATGAGGTTACGGGAGTATGGGCTCCGAGCGAACCGAGACAAGTGTGAGTTTTTCAAAAAGGAAATCTCATACTGTGGACATGTGATTGACAAGGACGGTTTACACAAGTCTCCAGACAAGATTGAAGCTGTGATTAATGCACCAACACCTGAAAATGTGTCTCAGTTGCGGTCATATCTTGGACTGGTGAACTACTGTCACAAGTTCTTGCCCAACCTATCCACAGTGTTACATCCACTAAATGCACTGCTACAGACAGGGTCACAATGGAAGTGGAGTGACAGCTGTGAACAAGCTTTTCAAGAGAGTAAAAGACTCATTACTTCAGAAGAGGTGCTAGGTCACTTTGACCCATCCTTACCTATTCGACTGGCATGTGATGCTTCACCCCATGGCATTGGTGCCATGTTGTCACATAAGTTCCCAGATGGCTCAGAAAGACCAATAGCCTTTGCCTCAAGATCATTGACTACAGCTGAATGCAATTATGCACAGATTGACCGAGAAGCCCTCAGCCTTGTGTGGGGAGGCAAGAAATTCAACCACTACTTGTATGGTCAACAGTTTACACTGTTAACTGACCACCAGCCTCTCGTTTCAATCTTCAACCCAAGGAAGGGCGTTCCAGTGATGACAGCACAACGGCTGCAGCGATGGTCACTCTTCCTAGGGGCTCACCTGTATGACATTGAATACAAGGGGACCAAGCAACATGGCAACGCCGATGGTTTGTCACATTTACCACTGCCGACCTCAGAGAGAACTACAACAGTTGACTCAGCAGAGGTATTTCACACAACAATAGTTGAGCAGCTATCAGTGACAAACTCCCTCATTGAAAGAGAAACACGCAATGACCCTACATTGTCAAAAGTTTATGACATCACTGTGAAGGGATGGCCAGCGCATGGTGCCTCATTGTTTGCAGCATTCTCAGCTGGGAGGGAGCAGTTATCAGTGTGTCGGGGAACACTGATGTGCGGCTCACGAGTTGTGATTCCTCCCAAGCTTCGTAACCGAGTGCTAGATGAACTGCATGAAGGCCACTTAGGTATGGTAAAGATGAAAAGCCTTGCCCGTGGTTACGTGTGGTGGCCGGGAATTGACAAACAGATCGAGGACCTGACAAAGAGCTGCTCAGGATGTCAAAAGGTCCAGAACGCACCACCACAAGCCCCTCCCCATCCATGGGAATGGCCCTCATCACCATGGCAACGTGTGCACATCAACTTTGCTGGACCGTTCATGGACTCCATGTTCTTGATTGCAGTCGATGCACATTCCAAATGGCCCGAGGTCATTAAAATGAAATTAACCACATCTGAAAAGACCATTTCAGTTCTGAGGACCATGTTCGCTAGAAATGGCCTACCAGAACAAATCTGCACAGACAATGGACGACAATTTGTCTCTGACGAATTCCAAGGTTTCATGAGGAAAAATGGAATCAAGCACTACACATCTGCCCCGTACCATCCAGCTACAAATGGCTTGGCAGAAAGATTCGTACAGACTTTCAAGAAGGCCATCAAAGCAATGTACAGTGAGAATCTACCACTGCAACACAAGATAAACAATTTCTTCTTTGCTTATCGGAACGCAGTACACGCAGCCACTAATCAGACTCCAGCGATGATGTTTCTGAACAGGAACCTAAGATCTCACATGGACCTTCTTAAACCGAATGTACATCGTGATGTAGAGAACAAACAGTTCAAACATTTGAATGCTAAGCCAACAAGAAGCTTCAGTGTGGGACAGTCAGTTCTTGCTCGTGATTTCCGGATGGAAAAGTGGCAACCAGGTACAATATCCACAAGAGAGGGACCACTGATGTATACTGTGGATGTGGGAGAGAACGTTTTGAGACGTCATGTGGACTAAATTCTGGATGTTCAGGTGGAAAACACCCCTATACCTCGCCCAGACTCACCTGACATGGAAACAGACACTCCTGATTCATCAGCATCAGCACCAGCCTCATCCACAGCTGAGAGCTCTACCTGTGCTGATAGCTCACCTGATGCACCTGTACCTGTACAGTCTCATTCCCCAAAGCAAAAGAGTCTGGAGAGACGTTACCCAGAGAGGCAGAGGAGGCCTCCCCAGAGACTTGACTTGTAAAAGGGCTGTTGACAAAATAAAATGTTATGTGGAATTTGAATTTTGTTACTTTTAAGAAAACAAAAAGGTTACTGTAAAGACAGGCTCTGTATGTTAATTATAGAAATTTTGCGTTAATATACTATTAAACTAAAGGGGGAGGAAGTGTAATGTATACAACATTGAAGGGACTACTTTGTTTTGCGGATGTACTTCCTTAGTTGCGAGCGTATATAACAGACGCGTATCGATTTGTACAGTCAGTGCCGAAGTTCCAGTTACCCAGTAAAGATCACTTGAAGTTACTCTCAGTCTCTGCTGCTTTATTATTTTATGTAGTTGTGTATAGCGGTACAAACGCAACAGGCGCCTTCCCGGATGCTGCTCCTCCACTTTGTACGGTCTTGGGCCAGGGATTCCCAGGTGTCGGTGGGGATGTTACACTTTTTCAAGGAGGCTTTGAGGGTGTCCTTGAAGCGTTTCCTCTGCCCACCTGGGGCTCTCTTGCCGTGCCGGAGCTCCGAGTAGAGCGCTTGTTTTGGGAGTCTCGTATCGGGCATGCGGACAATGTGGCCTGTCCTGTATCCATCTTTTGGCATACATTGAGAGTTTAAGGGTAGAGTCAGTGTGAAGTGCTTTGGCTTCACTAAGTCTCCAAGTGCAGTATAACTGAGAACAGAACCAGGTCCTGAAGACAGCAGAGGCAGACTCCTTGGGGAGGGCTGCAGTCTAACAGCAAATTCCTTTATTGTGGATTCCAAAGTGATTTCCCACTGAGTTTCAGGCTGTGTATGTTGGTCTGGGAATGTCCGTTGGCTTCTCTGACTGGGCAAATGGGGCCACTTGTTATTGACTAGCTGTTCCTGGCTCAGGGCTGGCACTGGAAGGAGTCAATACAAGGCGACCGTTCAAAACTCAGAAGGACATTTCCCCCACCTGTAGGTTAAAGTTGGCTTTAATAGTGAGATCACACTCACTTTCAGTGAACTGCAACCCCACTTGGCCAATTCCAGTCTCCAAGTGGATTTGATGGGGAAAAGGAAAATCTTGCAGCGACCACTTGGAATTCCTTTACACGTTGTGTTACTTGGGAAAGATAAAGCTGGAGATAAGTCTGCACCAACTTTTCCCATGAATGCAGGAAAGTGGATCCAACCTTAAAATTATCCACGTTGTCCATCGAAATAAAAACTGCAATAAAAACAGAAAATGCTGGAAATAACAGAAAGCAGAGAGTCGGGATAAATGGGTCATTTTCCGGTTGGCAAACGGTAACTAGTGGGGTGCCACAGGGATCGGTGCTGGGGCCTCAACTATTTACAATCTACATTAATGACTTGGATGAAGGGACCGAATGTAATGTAGCCAAGTTTGCGGATGATACAAAGATGGGTGGGAAAGCAAGTTGTGCAGAGGACTCAAAGGGCTGGATTTTGTCAATGGGGAGCTTTTGGAGGCGGGACTCCCACTTTTTGGGTTGTAGTCCCACCTCCATCGACTTGTGGCCAACCCCAGCGGCCTCAGCAGGCCAATTAAGGGACACCTGGTTGCTGGTGACATCAGCAATTGACATTTCATCTGTCAAGGGCTTTTGACAGCTCTGTGAAGCTGCCAAACACTGACAATCTGTCTTCTAACTTGAGGCCTTCTACTCAGACTCAGTTAGAGAGATCTCCAGGCCAGAAAGCAGAGGCTGCAGCTTTTGACAGTTCAGCGGCCATTCTGCTTTCTGTGCCGGTGAGCTGAGGGACTCCCGAGAACTGAAGGAAGGAAGCCTGCAGGAGAAAGTAAAGGTAAGTAAAACTTATTAAAACACTTTACACTTACCTCACACACTTACCTCTGCACACATGCACCCATCACTCACCTGCACAACGGACATCTCGACCCCTCCAACCCCTGCAGCCCGACGGTCCGCCTCGCTAACTTGGCGTGGTTCGGAGCCGTCGGGCAGCCCACACTTCAGGGCTAAAAATAGGGATTAGGCAAAAAACTGCCTGTTAACAACCTGTTAATCTGTGAATCTGTGGAATTCTCTGCCCCGGAGAGCCATGGAGGCTGGGTAATTGAATACATTGAAGGTGGAGATAGAAAGGTTTTTGCAAGATAAGGGAGTGAAGGGTTATGGGGAGCGGGCGGGGAAGTGGCTGTGAGCCCCGAGATCAGCCATGATCTTATTGAATGGCAGAGCAGGCTCGAGGGGCCAAGTGGCCTATTCCTACATAAGAACATAAGAAATAGGAGCAGGAGTAGGCCAATCGGCCCCTCGAGCCTGCTCCACCATTCAATAAGATCATGGCTGATCTGATCCTAACCTCAAATCTACTATCACTCTACATCCCACCCGAACCCATGCGATCTCCTGGGAGAGGCGAAAAACCAGATAAAAAACCCAATGGCTAATTTGGGAGAAAAAATCTGGGAAATTCCTCTCCGACCAGTTTTTGTGACTGGAAGCCTGTGGCCAGTGGGGTACCACAGGGATCGGTGCTGGGTCCCTTGCTGTTTGTGGTCTACATTAATGACTTGGATGTGAATGTAAAGGGTATGATCAGTAAGTTCGCGGATGATACAAAAATTGGTAGGGTGGTAAATAGCGGGGAGGGTAGCCTCAGTCTGCAGGACGATATAGATGGGTTGGTCAGATGGGCGGAACAGTGGCAAATGGAATTTAACCCGGAAAAGTGCGAGGTGATGCACTTTGGGGGGACTAACAAGGCAAAGGAATACACAATGAATGGAAAGACCCTAGGCAAGACGGAGGGTCAGAGGGATCTGGGTGTGCAAGTACACAGATCCCTGAAGGCGGCGGAACAGGTGGATAAGGTGGTAAAAAAGGCATATGGGATACTTGCCTTCATTAGCCGAGGCATTGAATATAAGAGCAAGGAGGTTATGATGGAGCTGTATAAAACACTGGTTAGGCCACAGCTGGAATACTGTGTGTAGTTCTGGTCACCACACTACAGGAAGGATGTGATCGCGTTAGAGAGGGTGCAGAGGAGGTTCACCAGGATGTTACCAGGGCTGGAGCGCTTCGGCTATGAAGAGAAACTGGGCAGATTGGGTTTGTTTTCCTTGGAGCAGAGGAGGCTGAGGGGGGACATGATTGAGGTGTACAAAATTATGAGGGGCATAGATAGGATGGATGCTGAGGAGCTTTTTCCCTTAGTAGAGGGGTCAATAACTAGGGGGCATAGATTCAAGGTAAAGGGCGGGAGGTTTAGAGGGGATTTGAGAAAGAACTTTTTCACCCAGAGGGTGGTTGGAGTCTGGAACTCACTGCCTGAAAGGGTTGTGGAGGCAGAAACCCTCACAACATTTAAGAAGCATTTGGATGTGCACTTGAAATGCCATAGCATACAAGGCTACGGGCCAAATGCTGGAATATGGGATTAGATTAGGCAGGGCTTGATGGCCGGCGCGGACACGATGGGCCGAAGGGCCTCTATCCGTGCTGTATTACTCTATGACTATGACTCTATGACTCTATGACCCATCTAGGCGATCGAAACTCGTCCAGGAGATCACTCTGTCCCCATATTTTCTACAGTACTTACCTTCTGTAAAAGGTGATCTCCACCCCAGCCAGGAACAGGAATAAAACCATCTCCTGAAATCTAACACATAATTAGAACACAAGAAGTAGGAGCAAAACCAGGCTACACGGCCCCTGGGCCCGCTCCGCTACCCACAGGGCCATGACCGTTCCGAACCTAGACTCATGTCCAATTTCCTGCCCGCTCCCCGTAACCCCTAATTCCCTTTACTTCTAAGAAACTGTCTATTTCTGTTTTAAATTTATTTAGTGATGTAGCTTCCACAGCTTTCTGGGACAGCAAATTCCACAGACCTACCACCCTCTGAGTGAAGAAGTTTCTCCTCATCTCAGTTTTGAAAGAGCAGCCCCTTATTCTAAGATTATGCCCCCTAGTTCTAGTTTCACCCATCATTGGGAACATCCTCACCGCATCCACCCGATCAAGCCTCTTCACAATCTTATATGTTTCAATAAGATCGCCTCTCATTCTTCTGAACTCCAATGAGTAGAGTCCCAGTCTACTCAACCTCTCCTCATATGTCCACCCCCTCATCCCCGGGATTAACCGAGTGAACCTTCTTTGTACTGACTCGAGAGCAAGTATGTCTTTTCTTAAGTATGGACACCAAAACTGTATGCAATATTCCGGGTGCGGTCTCACCAATACCTTGTACAACTGCAACAATACCTCCCTGATTTTATATTCTATCCCCCTAGCAATAAAAGCCAACATTCCATTGGCCTTCTTGATCACTTGCTGCACCTGCATACTAACTTTTTGAATTTCGTGCACCAGGACCCCCAGATCCCTTTGTACTACAGTACTTTCCAGTTTCTTGCCATTAAGATAATAACTTGCTCTATGATTTTTCCTGCCAAAGTGCATAACCTCACACTTTCCAGTATTGTATTCCATCTGCCAAATCTCTGCCCACTTACTTAGCCTGTCTATGTCCCTTTGCAGGTTTTTTATGTCCTCCTCACTCACTACTTTCCCTCCCATCTTTGTATCATCTGTAAACTTTGATATGTTACACTCGGTCCCCTCCTCCAAATCGTTAATATAGATTGTAAAGAGCTGGGGACCCAGCACTGACCCCTGCGGAACACCACTAGTTACTGATTGCCAGTCTGAGAACGAACCATTTATCCCAACTCTCTGCTTTCTGTTAAATAGCCAATCCTCCACCCATGTCAGAATATTACCCCCAATCCCGTGATTTTTTATCTTAAGCAATAATCTTTTGTGTGGCACCTTGTCAAATGCCTTTTGGAAGTCTTTATCCCCTTTATCCACCCTGTATGTTACTTCCTCAAAGAACTCAAGCAAATTTGTCAAACATGACTTCTCCTTCATAAAACCATGCTGACTTTGTCCTATTAAATTATGTTTATCCAAATGTCCCGTTACTGTCTCCTTAATAATGGACTCTAAAATTTACCAACCACAGATGTTAGGCTAACAGGTCTATAGTTTCCAGCCTTCTGCCTACTACCCTTTTTAAATAAGGGTGTTACATTAGCAGTTTTCCAATCTGCCAGGACCTTTGCTGAGTCCAGGGAGTTTTGGAAAATTATTACCAATGCATCCAAAATCTCTACCGCCACTTCCCTCAAGACCCTAGGATGTAGGCCATCAGGTCCAGGGGATTTATCCGCCTTGAGTCCCATTATTTTACCAAGTACCACTTCCTTAGTGATTTTAATCGTATTTAGCTCCTCCCCCCGCTAGAGCCCCCTGTTTGTCCAGTGTTGGGATATTCTTAGTATCCTCTACCGTAAAGACTGATACAAAATAATTGTTCAGTGTTTTTGCCATCTCCATGTTTCCCACCATTAATTTCCCGGTCTCATCCTCTAAGGGACCAACATTTACTTCAGCCACCCTTTTTCTTTTCATATAACTATAGAAACTTTTGCCATCTGTTTTTATATTTTTTGCTAATTTACTTTCATAATCTATCTTCCCTTTCTTAATCAATCTTTTAGTTATTTTTTGCTGTCTTTTAAAGACTTCCCAATCTTCTATCCTCCCACTAGATTTGGCTACCTTATATGCCCTTGTTTTTAGTCGATACTATCCTTAATTACTTTACTTAGCCACGGGTGGCTGTCTTTTCTCTTACACCCTTTTTTCCTCAGTGGAATATATATTTTTTGGAAGTTGTAAAATAACTCCTTAAATGTACACCACTGATCATGTACCGTCTTACCCTTTAATCTATTTTCCCAGTCCACTCTAATCAATTCCGCTCTCATAACTTCATAGTCTCCTTTATTTAAGCTCAGCACGCTTGTTTGAGATCCAACCTTCTCACCCTCTAATTGAATATGCTCCTATTTCTTATGTTCTTATGTACTCAGCAGGTCAGGCAGTATCTGTGGAGACAGAAAGAGAAACAGAGTTAATGTTTCAGGTCGATGACCTTTTGTTGGTATCTTATTCTGGCTTCTTTCTGTGAATCTCACTGAACTGGGCGAGCAGGCAGGTGGTCGCCCCACCGTCAGAACTTCCCAGCACAGGGATACAATTCCCAGCAGAGTAAAGTGCCTTGGTCACTTCCACCCTCACCAAATTTCCTTTCATCTCAGGATCAGCTCGAGCAGCAGTTTTGCCGAGATCTTGTCCTCCACATATTCCACCTGAAAGTGATGTGAGCTGGAGGCCTCGCTGATGTTTCCATGAGCCAGGGCTGCTGCACCAACAGGGAACACCCCCAATGTTGCCAGAGGGCCGAACAGACCCAAGACATTCTGATCTCTAAAGCTCAGTGTCACACTCGCTGGTGTATTCAGGAAATGGGACAGACCCGCTCAAGGGTCCCCGCTACCACAGTTAAGGGGAAGCCTCGGCTGAAAAAAAGACATCTCTTGTGTGGAGGAGCAGATAGGACAGAGGAGGAGCCTTTACAGGAGGTGGGCGATGTCTGTGTGAAGCCCGTCCCTGGAGATGGCGATCAGGGAAGGGAAGGTTCAGACAGACTTCGGGGGAGGGAGGAGCAGAGATTTGAAGTATGGATAATGAAATTCTCTTGATCAGGACAAGAGCAGGAAGCAGCATCAACAGTAACAGGAAACTTCAGGGAAGGGACCAGAGTAGGACTGGAACAAAGTCTTCAACATGTCCTACAAATAGCCCCGTATCACCAAGGCCCAGGTGGGTTCCCACAGTGCCACCTTCTACCTGGAAGGAGCAAGAGGAGTTAAATGAAACCTTGTTCATCCAGGGGGAGTCGGGTGGTGCTGGAGGGGGAACAGAAGCAGGATGGGACTGGGAGTGGGGTGGGACTGGGAGCAGGGTGGGACTGGGAGCAGGGTGGGACTGGGAGCAGGGTGGGACTGGGAGCAGGGTGGGATTGGGAGCGGGGTGGGACTGGGAGCGGGGTGGGACTGGGAGCGGGGTGGGACTGGGAGCAGGGTGGGACTGGGAGCAGGGTGGGACTGGGAGCAGGGTGGGACTGGGAGCAGGGTGGGACTGGGAGCAGGGTGGGACTGGGAGCGGGGTGGGACTGGGAGCAGGGTGGGACTGGGAGCGGGGTGGGACTGAGAGCAGGGTGGGACTGGGAGCGGGGTGGGACTTGGAGCAGGGTGGGACTGGGAGCAGGGTGGGACAGGGAGCAGGGTGGGACAGGGAGCGGGGTGGGACTGGGAGCAGGGTGGGACTTGGAGCAGGGTGGGACTGGGAGCGGGGTGGGACTGGGAGCAGGGTGGGACTGGGAGCGGGGTGGGACTGGGAGGAGGGTGGGATTGGGAGCGGGGTGGGACTGGGAGCAGGGTGGGACTGGGAGCAGGGTGGGACTGGGAGCGGGGTGGGACTGGGAGGAGGGTGGGATTGGGAGCAGGGTGGGACTGGGAGCAGGGTGGGACTGGGAGCAGGGTGGGACTGGGAGCAGGGTGGGACTGGGAGCAGGGTGGGACTTGGAGGAGGGTGGGACTGGGAGCAGGGTGGGACTGGGAGCAGGGTGGGACTGGGAGCAGGGTGGGACTGGGAGCGGGGTGGGACTGGGAGGAGGGTGGGACTTGGAGCAGGGTGGGACTGGGAGCGGGGTGGGACTGGGAGCGGGGTGGGACTGGGAGCAGGGTGGGACAGGGAGCAGGGTGGGACTGGGAGCGGGGTGGGACTGGGAGGAGGGTGGGACTTGGAGCAGGGTGGGACTGGGAGCAGGGTGGGACTGGGAGCGGGGTGGGACTGGGAGGAGGGTGGGACTTGGAGCAGGGTGGGACTGGGAGCAGGGTGGGACTGGGAGCGGGGTGGGACTGGGAGGAGGGTGGGACTTGGAGCAGGGTGGGACTGGGAGCGGGGTGGGACTGGGAGCGGGGTGGGACTGGGAGCAGGGTGGGACTGGGAGCGGGGTGGGACTGAGAGCAGGGTGGGACTGGGAGCGGGGTGGGACTGGGAGCGGGGTGGGACTGGGAGCAGGGTGGGACTGGGAGCGGGGTGGGACTGGGAGCAGGGTGGGACTGGGAGCAGGGTGGGACTGGGAGCGGGGTGGGACTGGGAGCGGGGTGGGACTGGGAGCAGGGTGGGACTGGGAGCGGGGTGGGACTGGGAGCGGGGTGGGACTGGGAGCGGGGTGGGACTGGGAGCGGGGTGGGACTGGGAGCGGGGTGGGACTGGGAGCAGGGTGGGACTGGGAGCAGGGTGGGACTGGGAGCGGGGTGGGACTGGGAGCGGGGTGGGACTGGGAGCAGGGTGGGACTGGGAGCAGGGTGGGACTGGGAGCGGGGTGGGACTGGGAGCGGGGTGGGACTGGGAGCAGGGTGGGACTGGGAGCAGGGTGGGACTGGGAGCAGGGTGGGACTGGGAGCAGGGTGGGACTGGGAGGAGGGTGGGATTGGGAGCAGGGTGGGACTGAGAGCAGGGTGGGACTGGGAGCAGGGTGGGACTGGGAGCGGGGTGGGACTGGGAGCAGGGTGGGATTGGGAGCGGGGTGGGACTGGGAGCGGGGTGGGACTGGGAGCGGGGTGGGACTGGGAGCGGGGTGGGACTGGGAGCAGGGTGGGACTGGGAGCGGGGTGGGACTGGGAGCGGGGTGGGATTGGGAGCAGGGTGGGACTGGGAGCGGGGTGGGACTGGGAGCAGGGTGGGACTGGGAGCGGGGTGGGACTGGGAGCAGGGTGGGACTGGGAGCGGGGTGGGACTGGGAGCAGGGTGGGACTGGGAGCAGGGTGGGACTGGGAGCGGGGTGGGACTGGGAGCAGGGTGGGACTGGGAGCAGGGTGGGATTGGGAGTGGGGTGGGACTGAGAGCAGGGTGGGATTGGGAGCGGGGTGGGATTGGGAGCGGGGTGGGACTGGGAGCAGGGTGGGACTGGGAGTGGGGTGGGACTGAGAGCAGGGTGGGATTGGGAGCAGGGTGGGATTGGGAGCGGGGTGGGACTGGGAGCGGGGTGGGACTGGGAGCAGGGTGGGATTGGGAGCAGGGTGGGATTGGGAGCGGGGTGGTGATGGACAGGACTGTTTGCTCCGCTGTTAAGACCATGTCTCAGTATTTCGATGCTACCCCATTGACACAACTATCTTATCAACTTGCTGTGGTAAACCACGTTCACTATCGTATCACTGTTAGTAGTTAGCACTGTTCACCACTGTTCGTTATAACTGTATCACTGACCACTATTGTATCACGGTACGAGGTCGCCTCTTGCCACACTGCTATACCTGGGATGACCACTGCCGACTCCGCCTTGGCTCCACCCACCAGGCCAGGTATAAAGGTGAGCGACTGGCTGGTATTCCTCCTGCTTGGATCGGATCACCCACGAGAGTGGGCTGTTATTTAGTCAATAAAAACCTTTAGTCACCTTCGTAACTCTTCGCCTTTTATTGGAGGAATTGATAGGTATATCAATTTTATTGACTAAATTTAATGATGTCCGACAACGAGTCACAACCGGCGGAGGAGCCACCAGCGCAGCTCCCAGGAGCACAGCCACACCAGCCAGCTTGGCTGCGAGCCCTCAGACCGCCGTACCTGGACCTGAACCCACGAGCAGCAAACTCAGCCGCAGACTTTAAACACTGGCTGGTCTGCTTCGAATCATACCTGAGAGAATCCAGCGTCCCTCAGGCATCCAAACTAAGTGTCCTGCAGGCACAACTGAGCCCGAGAGTATACACTCTCATCGAGGACATGACTACCTACGAGACCGCCATCAACCTGCTGAAACAGAAGTACCGGACCCCGGTAAACTACATGTACGCTAGGCACCTCCTAAGATCACGGCCGCAACAGCCAGGAGAATCAGTAGCCGAATTCTCACAGGCGCTATATGCACTCGCCAGGAACTGTGACTTTAAATCGGTGTCGGCAGCCGAAAATACTGAAGATAATATCCGCGACGCATTCCTGAAAGGCCTACGGTCCGAGTACTCACGGCAAAGACTGCTGGAAGCTAAAGACCTCAGCATGGAAAAAGCTGAAGCCCTCGCTATCTCCCTGGAAGTGGCCCACCAAGATCAGGAAGCATTCACCAGGTACTGCTCGCGACCCTGGGACTCGGGCCCGACCCCTACCACAGCACCCTTCCCAGCGCCGCCCCCGGGACCTACCTCTGCGTCGGCGTCCCGGACCCGACCGGCCCCGCCACCCCCGGCACCGGCCCCGACATCGGGCATCCGCGATCGGGCCGCCGGCTGTTTTTTTTGTGGCCAGGAGAAGCACCCGAGGTCGCGCTGCCCAGCCAAGAACTCCATATGTAAAACCTGCCTGAAGAAAGGCCACTTCTCCAAGGCCTGCAGGAGCGGATCCTCAGAGGCCAGCAGTGCCGCATGCGAACTATGGGGGCGGCCATCTTCGTTTAGGGCAACTGAGGCCAGCATCCCCACACATGAGTCATGGGGGCGGCCATCTTTGTTTAGGGCAACTGAGGCCAGCATCCCCACACATGAGTCATGGGGGCGGCCATCTTTGATTAAGGCAACCGACCCCAATAGTGCCTCATGGGGCCCTACCTCGTGGGAGACGCCATTTTACTCACCACGCCCGACCGCCTCGCCCGCAGATGACAACGACTCGCTCAGCTACACACTAGCTTCCGTCACCCTGGACCAAGCCCGCCCGCACCATCTGTCCAAGTCAATGATGGACATCAAAGTGAACGGCCACGCCACGACCTGCCTGTTCGACAGCGGAAGCACGGAGAGCTTCATCCACCCAGACACGGTGAGCCACTACTCCCTCTCTGTCCTACCAACGCGCAGCCGAATCTCGATGGCATCGAGGTCCCACGCCACGGACATCAGCGGCTACTGTGTCGTGACCCTGTCGGTTAAGGGCACGGAGTATAAAAACTTTAAACTCCTCGTCCTCCCCCATCTCTGCGCTGCCGTCCTACTAGGGCTGGACTTCCAATCCCACCTCCAAAGCGTAACCCTAGCATACGGTGGACCCCTCCCCCCACTCACAGTCAACAACCAGCAAACGTTAAACCGCCCACCGCGTAACACCTGCAGCCTCTCCACCCTCAAGGTCCCGCCACCCTCTCTGTTTGCTAACCTTACCCCTGACTGCAAACCCGTCGCTACCAAAAGCAGGCGGTATAGCGCCGGGGACAGAGCCTTCATTAGCTCTGAGGTGCGGCGCCTCCTGAAAGAGGGCATTATCGAGGGGAGCAGCAGCCCCTGGCGTGCCCAGGTCGTAGTCGTAAAGACCGGCGATAAAAACCGCCTGGTCATCGACTACAGCCAGACCATAAACAGATATACCCAGCTGGACGCATACCCCCTCCCCCGCATATCTGACATGGTCAATCAGATTGCACAGTATAAAGTATTCTCGACCATCGACCTGAAGTCGGCCTACCACCAACTCCCTATCCACCCTGAGGACCGCCAGTATACCGCCTTCGAGGCGAATGGGCGCCTATACCACTTCCTTAGGGTCCCCTTCGGTGTCACTAATGGGGTCTCGGTCTTCCAAAGGGAGATGGACCAGATGGTTGACCAGAACGAACTGCAGGCTACATTCCCCTACCTAGATAACGTCACTATCTGCGGCCGCGACCAGCAGGAACATGACGCGAATCTGGAGAAATTCCTCCGTACGGCCCAACGGCTGAACCTCACCTACAATAAGGAGAAATGCGTGTTTAACACCACGCGCCTTGCCATCCTCGGCTGCGTAGTGGAGAACGGAATCATCGGCCCCGACCCAGAAAGAATGCGCCCCCTCATGGAGCTACCCCTCCCCCACTGCCCTAAAGCACTTAGGAGAACCCTGGGGCTTTTCGCCTACTATGCCCAATGGGTACCCAATTACGCGGACAAAGCCAGACCCCTCCTGAAAGCCACTTCCTTCCCCCTCACGGAGGAGGCGTGCGCGGCCTTCTCCCTCATTAAGGGAGACATAGCCAAGGCCACGATGCACGCAGTGGACGAGTCCATCCCCTTTCAGGTGGAGAGCGACGCATCCGACTTCGCCTTAGCCGCCACCCTAAACCAGGAGGGGAGGCCAGTGGCCTTCTTCTCAAGGACCCTACAGGGCCCCGAGATCCGACATTCGTCGGTCGAGAAAGAGGCCCAGGCGATCGTGGAGGCAGTACGGCGCTGGAGGCACTACCTGGCAGGCAAACGATTTACCCTCCTCACCGACCAGCGTTCGGTGGCTTTCATGTTTAATAACAAGCTGAAGGGCAAAATCAAGAATGACAAGATTTTGAGATGGAGAATCGAGCTCTCCACCTACGATTATGAGATCTTGTACCGGCCAGGCAAGCTGAACGAATCCCCTGATGCCCTTTCACGAATGACATGCGCCAGCGCGCATATCGATAGGCTTCAGACCCTCCACGACCAGCTCTGCCACCCCGGAGTCACCAGACTCTACCATTTCATTAAGGCCCGCAACCTGACCTACTCCATCGAGGAGGTCAGGACCATGACCAGGAACTGCCAGACCTGTGCGGAGTGCAAACCGCACTTCTATAGGCCGGACCGAGCAAGCCTGATCAAGGCCACCCGCCCCTTCGAGCGCCTGAGCATCGACTTTAAGGGGCCCCTCCCGTCCTCTGACCGTAATGTGTACTTCCTCAACATCGTTGATGAGTACTCCCGTTTCCCCTTTGCCTTCCCCTGCCCCGACATGACCAGTAGCACGGTCATTAAGTGCCTGAATGCCCTCTTCGCCTTGTTCGGGTTCCCGAACTATATACACAGCGACCGGGGCTCCTCCTTCATGAGCGAGGAACTCCGGCAATTCCTCCTAGAGAGAGGTATTGCAGCAAGCAGGACCACCAGCTACAACCCCAGAGGTAACGGTCAGGTGGAAAGAGAGAACGCGACGGTATGGAAGGCCGTCCTCTTAGCCTTAAAGTCTAAGGGCCTCCCAACCTCCCGCTGGCAAGAAGTCCTCCCGACAGCGCTGCACTCCATCCGGTCATTACTTTGCACGGCCACTAACACCACCCCCCATGAACGAATGTTCGTTTTCCCCAGGAAGTCGACTACGGGAACCACTCTACCAACCTGGCTGACCGCCCCGGGGCCGGTCTGGCTGCGGAAACACGTGAGGACCCATAAAACGGACCCCCTGGTCGAGAGGGTGAACCTCCTGCACGCCAACCCCCAGTACGCCTACGTGGCGTACCCAGACGGGCGGGAGGACACTGTCTCCCTACGAGACCTCGCACCCTCAGCCGATCCGGAAACACCGCCACCACCCCCCCCCAACCTCAGTCCAGGTAGACGGCATGCCGGAACCCCACGAGCCCTCGCCGACCACGCAAACACCAGCATCAACACCGGATAAGGCACCAGCACCGGATAAGGCAACACCACCGCTGCGGCGATCGGAGAGGCTTACGAAGCCTCCGGACAGACTGACCTACCAGAATTGGTAGTACACTTCACCCCGCCGGACTTAATTCTAAACAAGGGGTGAATGTGGTAAACCACGTTCACTATCGTATCACTGTTAGTAGTTAGCACTGTTCACCACTGTTCGTTATAACTGTATCACTGACCACTATTGTATCACGGTACGAGGTCGCCTCTTGCCACACTGCTATACCTGGGATGACCACTGCCGACTCCGCCTTGGCTCCACCCACCAGGCCAGGTATAAAGGTGAGCGACTGGCTGGTATTCCTCCTGCTTGGATCGGATCACCCACGAGAGTGGGCTGTTATTTAGTCAATAAAAACCTTTAGTCACCTTCGTAACTCTTCGCCTTTTATTGGAGGAATTGATAGGTATATCACTTGCCATGTTACTATTGTTAACCTTACATAAGAACATAAGAAATTGGAGCAGGAGTAGACCAGATGATCTCTCGAGCTTGTTCCACCATTCAGTAAGAGCATAGCTGATCTTCTAACTTAACTTGAAAAGTGTGGACGAGCAGAGAGAACTTGGTGTCCATATACACAAACCCTGAATGGTGGCTGGACAAGTTAAGAACATAAGAACATGAGAATTAGGAGCAGAAGTCGGCCATACGGCCCCTCGAACCTGCTCCGCCATTCAATAAGATCATGGCTGATCATCGACCTCAACTCCACTTTCCTACCCGATCTCCATATCCCTTGATTCCCTAGAGTCCAAAAATCTATTGATCTCTGTCCTGAATATACTCAACGACTGAGCCTCCACAGCCCCCTGGGGCAGAGAATTCCAAAGATTCACCACCCTCTGAGTGAAGGAATTCCTCCTCATCTCAGTCCTAAATGGCCGAACCCTTTATCCTGAGACTCTGCCCCCTAGTCCTAGACTCTCCAGCCAGGGGAAACAACCTCTCCGCATCTACCCTGTCAATCCCCCTCAGAATCTTGTGTTTTTCAATGAGATCACCTCTCATTCTCCTAAACTCCAGAGAGTATAGGCCCATTCTGCTCAATCTCTCCTCATAGGACAACCCTCTCATCCCAGGAATCAATCCAGTGAACCTTCGCTGCACCGCCTCCAAGGCAAGTATACTCAGATACTGTGCACAGTACTCCAGGTGTGGTCTCACTAGAGCCCTGTTCAATTGTAGCGAGACTTCCTTACTCTTATACTCCCAACACCCTTGCAATAAAGGCCAACATGCCATTTGCCTTACAGATTGCTTGCTGTACCTGCGTGCTAGCTTTCTGTGTTTCTTGCACGAGGACCCCCAACTCTCTCTGAACCCCAACATTTGATAGTTTCTCAGAAAATGCTGGAAATACTCAGCAGGCCAGGCAGCATCTGTGGAGAGAGAAAACCAGAGTCAACGTTTCAGGCCGATGACCTTTGTTACAAGCTCCTATTATTTGTTGATTAATACTCTGTCCAATGGTGTAGCTATTGTTAGGGGGCCTAGAAACTGCTCCCATCAGTGATTCCTGTCCCTAGTTATTCCTTATCTCCACCAATACTGATTCGACTTCCTGATCTTCCGAGCCGAGATCCTTTCTCACTACTGTCCTTATGTCATCCTTTATTATCAGGGCTACCCCACCCCCTCCTTTTCCATTCTGCCTGTCTTTTCAAAATGTCAAGTACCCTACAACTACAACAACAACAACTTGTATTTATATAGCGCCTTTAACATAGTAAATCATCCCAAGGCGCTGCACGGGAGTATTATACGAGAATTTTTTTACACCGAGCCACATAAGGAGAAATTAGGGCAGGCGATCAAAAGCTTGATCAAAGAGGTAGGTTTTAAGGAGCGTCTTAAAGGAGGAAAGAGAGGTAGCGAGGCGGAGAGGTTTAGGCAGGGAATTCCAGAGCTTAGGGCCGAGGCAACAGAAGGCACGGCCACCAATGGTTGAGCGATTATAATCAGGGCTGCTCTCTTGAAGGCAGAATTAGAGGAGCGCAGATATCTCGGAGGGTTGTGAAGCTGGAGGTGATTACAGAGATAGGGAGGGACGAGGCCATGGAGGGATTTGAAAACAAGGATGAGAATTTTAAAATCGAGGCGTTGTTTAACTGGGAGCCAATGTAGGTCAGCGAGCACAGGGGTGATGGGCGAACGGGACTTGGTGCGAGTTAGGACACGGGCAGCCGAGTTTTGGATGACCTCAAGTTTACATAGGGTGGAATGTGGGAGGCCGGCCAGGAGTGCGTTGGAATAGTCAAGTCTAGAGGTAACAAAGGCATGGATGAGGGTTTCAGCAGCGGATGAGCTGAGGCAAGTGCGGAGACGGGCGATGTTACGGAGGTGGAAATAGGCGGTCTTAGTTATGCTGCGGCTATGTGGTTGGAAGCTCATTTCAAGGTCAAATATGACACCAAGGTTGCGAACAGCCTCAGACAGTTGCCAGGGAGAGGGATTGAGTCGATTGCTAGGGAACAGAGTTTGTGGCAGGGACCGAAAACAATGGCTTCGGTCTTCCCAATATTTAATTGGAGAAAATTTCTGCTCATCCAGAACTGGATATCGGACAAGCAGTCTGACAATTTAGACACCGTGGAGGGGTCGAGAGAAGTGGTGGTGAGGTAGAGCTGGGTGTCGTCAATGTACATGTGGAAACTGACGCTGTGTTTTCGGATGATGTCACCAAGGGGCAGCATGTAAATGAGAAATAGGAGGGGCCAAGGATAGATCCTTGGGGGACACCAGAGGTAACGATGCGGGAGCGGGAAGAGAAGCCGTTGCAGGTGATTCTCTGGTTACGATTAGATCGATAAGAATGGAACCAGGTGAGTGCAGTCCCACCCAGCTGGACAATGGTGGAGAGGCGTTGGAGGATGTGGAAAATGGAAGAAGTAGTGTCTAAGTAAGAAAACTGAAATAAAATGAAGGAGTCACCATGTGTAAGAGATAGTGGGTAAATAATGCAGAGGTTCAGTATCAGCCATGGAATGTTCTGAAACAGAGGGCTCATAGGTAACCTCGTCAGACACGAGTGAGGTCACCACAGACACCGGTTAACAAACAATGGGTCATTTGGAGAAAATGGATGAAGTGAGATGTAAACTAATCAAAGAGGTGGGACAGATTATAGAATAGTATAAACCAGGAGGGAAAACCCCAGATAGCAGCGAGAACCTGGAAGCAACACTCGACAGCAGGGACCTGGGGACAGAAACCTTACCTAGAGGGTTGGGCAGAGATTGATCACCTCAGACCAAATCAGGTAATATCAATATAAGTTGTAAGTCTTATATTTTGGAATTGTACTTTAAACTGCGAACGGTGTTTGTTAATAATCATAATCAACTTTATTGTCATTGTTAGTGCACAAGTGCAGTACAACGAAATGTAGGCTTGCGGCTCCCGAGAGTGTACATTTAGATTAAGACATTTAAACATTCAACATTCATTTGGCTTGTAATACATTAACATAAACATAACCATAATAAAGTGCATTGGCAGGTGTGCAGGCTTTAGAGTTTATTTGTGGAGTTCAGTAGGATGACTGCCTTGGGAAAGAAGCTGTTCCTAAATCTGGTCATTCGGGTGCGAATGCATCTGTAGCGTCTCCCAGATGGCAGGAGGGCGAACAGACTGTGGCTGGGGTGGGTAGGGTCTTTGATGATGGACCGTGACCTCCGTAAACAGCGTTTCTGGTATATGTGCTCTATGGTCGGTAGCCGGGTGCATTTATTAAAGATAAATCTTTGTACGCGAAATCTGTTGCCTGTGTTTGTTCAGACCAAACTTACATTTGAACCCTAAAAAGGAAAATTGCGAACCTATTTGTTCGATCTTTCGAACATCTAGTGAAATCTGAGCAACAGAGGAGGGTGGAGTGGTGAACCGTGTCAAAGGCTGCAGACCGGTCGAGAAGGACGAGGTGGGATAGTTTACCTTTGTCACAGTCACAAAGGATGTCATTTGTGATTTTGACAAGAGCGGTTTCGGTACTGTGACAAGGGCGGAAACCGCATTGGAGGGATTCAAACATGGAGTTCCGGTAAAGATGGGCATGTAGGAATGGTAGTTCCTATCTGAATAATTGCAGTTCGACTCAGTAAATCAAAACAACAAAGTTTAATATCAACGAAGTTAACTAGTAAACTACAGGAGAAGATGTATACAGGTCTGTTCAGGCTGCGAGGCACTCAAAGACTGCTGGAAGGTTCTGGAAACCGACGTCATGACGTCATCGCGTTCTTCGCGCCACTGGCGGTCACGTGATCGGCGTCATGACATCATCACGCAGAGTATAGGAAGGTACATACAGTATAGCTAACAAACAGTTTAAAGGTGCAGCACGTGGCTACACTACAATGCAGTTAAAGAGATTATTCTCAAATGTTCTGAGTCTCTTAGTGGCTCCACCACAGGCACGGATTTGGGAGGCGATAACACGTTCAAGAACTTTGGGGAGGAAAGGGAGGTTGGAGATGGGACGGTAGTTTGCAAGGACAGAGGGGTCAAGGTTGGTTTTTTTAAGTGAGAGGTGATGTCAGATTTGAGGGAGAGGGGGAGTACCTGAGGAGAGAGAACCGTTAACAATATCAGCTAACATTGGAGCCAGAAAAGGAAGTTGGGTGGTCAGCAGTTTGGTGGGAATAGGGTCGAAGGAGCAGGAAGTGGGTCTCATGGACAAGGTGAGCGCGGAGAGGTCATGAGGGGAGATCGGAGATTAACTGGAGGTAGATGTGAGTTCAGGACTAGGGTAGGGGGGAACCTTAGAGGAAGTTTGGCCCGGTGGGCTAGGGGAAGGGAGGGAAGTGGCAGCTGATTGGATGGTCTCAATCAGAGCGATACGAGGATGTGGTCAGAGATGGCCTTATCTGCGATTGACACGATGGGAGTAGTTAGGCCACAAGAGATGGCAAAACTGAGGGAATAGCCATGAATATGGGTTGGGGAGTTTATATGGAGGAAGAGATTAAGGGAGGACAGGAGGGCAGTGAACTCAGAGGAGTAAAAGCATGATGATTTGAGATGGAGGTTGAAATCACCGAGGATGAGAAGCCGTTCAGTGCAGAGGCTGAGGGAGGAAAGCAGTGAAGATATCGCGGTGATAACATTTTTATGGTACTTGGGTGGTTGGTAGAGAACGAGAATTTTAAATAAGAGGTGAGAGGTTTGGAATAAGGTGAGATGCTCAAAGAAGGAGAAAGTGCCAGAGGAGTAGGGGGACAGACCAAGGTGTGATTTGGTGATGAGAGCCACACCGCCACCATGGCGGTCTGAGCGGGGCAAGTGGTGGAAGGTAGAGCCAGGCGGGGAGCCAGGTGTCATCACCCCTCAACCAAGTTTACGTCAGGGTCATGATGTCGATGCAATCATCCACGATAAGCTCATGGATGGCAAGGGCCTTGTTCGCAAGTGAATGAACCTTCTGGAGGGAGATGCGGAGAGGGGCGGTGATGGCTGATCCGCTGGTGAGTCCACAGGGTCAGCGCTGGGAGGGGTGTGTTGGATGGGGAGGAGATTGGCAAGATTAGCCCCCAGTGGGCCGCTGGGCGGGAAGGTCGGCGGGACAGCGCGATGGGACAGTTGGGGTTGCTGCTCGTGAGAAGGCAGCGACGAGTGCCATGGTGGGCCCTTCAGAGGATGCCAAGAGAGGCACAGAGGGAAGCTGTAGGCTTATCTAAGAGGGAGTCGAGCCTGGGATGGCAGCAGCAGAGTAGGAAGTTCAAAGAGTAATGAAGGAATATTTAGTTCCCAACCTTGGTCACCTTGCAACCATGTCTCTGTAATGGCTATTAGATCAAACCTATTTATGTCTACTTGTGCCACCAATTCGTCTATCTTGTTATGAATGCTTCGTGCATTCAGTTAAAGAGCCTTTACTTTTAACTCTTTACCATTATTCCCTGCTTTCCCCTTATTCGCTGATGCACTTTTACCGTTAAACTCTCTGACCCTTCCTGTCACGCTCTGCTGATCTTTATCCTAATTGCTACACTGCTCCATTGCCTTGACTTCTCTCTTCAGATTTCTAAATTTCCCCATCCCCGCCCCCTTTTTAGTTTAAAGCCCTATCTGCAACCCTAGGTATTCGATTTGCCAGGACACTGGTCCCAGCCCGGATTAAGTGGAGCCTGTCCCAATGGAATAGCTCCCTCTTTCCCCAGTACTCCATGAATTGAAACCCCTTCCTCCCACATCACTCTTTGAGCCACGCAATTAACTCTCTGATCTTCTTATCCCTATGCCAATTTGCACGTGGCTCAGGTAGTAATCCAGAGATTATTACCTTTGAGGTTTTGTGTTTTAAATTGACCCTTGCTCCTCAAACTCTCTCAGCAGAACCTCATTCCTAGTTCTAACTATGTCATTGGTTCCTACGTGGACCACGACAGCTGGATCCTTCCCCTCCCACTCCAAATTCTTCTTCAGCCACGAGGAGATATCTTTAACCCTTGCACCAGGCAGGCAACACAGCCTTCGGAACTCGCAGTCACGGCTGCAGAGAACAGTGTCTGTCCCCGACTATACTGTCCCCGACCACTGCAACATTCCATTTCACTCCCCCCACTTGAATGGCCTCCTGTACCACGTAACCTGCTGCTTTGATGATTTATTAAAATGCACCAAATTAAAAATAAATGGAATGAGCTGAATGATAATTTGCAAAAATGAGCAGTTGTGTGCAAGACAGATATTGGGCTGTGAATCAGTTCAGTGATGTAACCACTAGGTGTCCCATCTGACTGCGGTGGAAAGGTGATGAAGATTCAGTTAGTGGAAGCATTGAAGTCAAGGCACGCCAAAACTTAAATTTCCCTTAGATTAAACTCCTGCTCCAGTTCCACATTGCCAGAATTTATATACTGGTGGTGGATGGTGGAGGAGGGTGGGCGGGGTGGGGAGTGGGAGGGGAGAGTCAAAGGCCAATAACATTTGGGATTGGCACTTCACCCAAATTGCCAAAATTTGGTGTAAATATTGGCTGGATAAAGATTAAGAGGAAATTCCTGCTCCATTGAAAACCGATAGAACTTTCATTTGCCGTTAGTCTTTTATTCATCAAGCGATCCGATTGTTTTCTGTTGGAGTGCCATTTTCTCCCCTTGTCCTCTGCGGCAGACGTTGATGATTGCTGGGTTAGGATTTCATGGGTGCTGTTGTACGACTTTCTGATCCACATGCACATTCAGCAAGGGTCACTGGATGGTGATCACGAGCAGAAGGTTCTGGCTATCTGTCAGTGTGAATTTGGGGCAGTATCCCTATAATATCAAAGTTTATTTATATATTCATCATAAGGAATTACCCTGCACAAACTGCCAGATTTTCGATCCAACATCATCACAGTTGAAGGGTCAAAGGCCATTATTGAGAGCGCTGTTGATTTCTTTCTCCCGCTATCTAATTGAAATTTAGTTGATGGTTTGGTAAATGTTTTCTCGCTGTAGCTGTGATTATTCTCCTCATTTATACGGGCAGCAGTTTGATAACAAAAAACACTTATTAATAATAATTTGCATTTATATAGCGCCTTTCACGACCACCAGACTGTTGTGTATGTAACCGTTTACCTTTAAGGGAACTATAGAATGTAACCGTTCGCCTTTAAGAGCACTACTTTAGGGTGGCACTATTTATTGGCTCATGTATACTGTAATACCGATAGTGACCACACCAGTATATAAGGGTTGGAATACGTTAACTAGGGCAGAAATCGCCCAGACCTCTGAATAGTAAAGACCTGTTTTGTTTGTACTTCTAAAGTCTCTGAAGTTATTTACTGCACAACCTACAGACTTTACACAGACGTCCCAAAGCGCTTTACAGCCAATGAAGTACTTTTTGAAGTGTAGTCACTGTTGTAATGTAGGAAACACAGCAGCCAATTTGAGCACAGCAAGCTCCCAAAAATGGCAATGTGATCATGACCAGATAAACTGTTAGACTGATGTTGGTTCAGGGATAAATATTGGCCAGGACACCGGGGAAACATGGCTGCAGGGTGACCAAGGCTGGGAGCTGACTATTCAAGGATATTCGATATTTAGGAAGGACAGGCAAAAAGGTAAAGGAGGTGGGGTGGCGTTGTTAGTAAAGGATGAAAACAGAGCAATAGTGAGAAAGGATATTGGCTCAGAAAATCAAGATGTAGAATCAGTCTGGGTGGAGCTAAGAAGCACCAAGGGGCAGAAAACATAGGTGGGAGTTGTCTATATACCTCTAAACAGTAGTGGTAATGTAGGGGACGGCATCAAACAGGAAATTAGAGATGCATGTAACAAGGGTACTACCCGACTGGCCAAACAAAATTAGCAATAATACTGTGGAGGATGAATTCCTGGAGTGTGTATGAGATGCTTTTTTAGACCAGTGCGTTGAGGAGCCAACTAGGGAACAGGTTATCCTAGATTGGGTATTGTGTAATGAGAAGGGGTTAATTAATAATCTTGTTGTGTGGGGTCCTATAGGGAAGAGTGACCATAACATGATAGAATTCTTCATTAAGATGGAAAGTGAAGAAGTCCAATCTGAAACTAGGGTCCTAAATCTAAACAAAGGAAACTACGAAGGTATGAGGAGTGAGTTGGCTATGATAGATTGGGGAACTTCATTAAAAGGCATGACAGTGGATAGGCAATGGCTAACATTTAAGGAACGAATGCATGAATTGCAACAGTTATACATTCCTTTCTGGCGCAAAAACACAAAAGGAAAAGTGGCCCAACCATGGCTAACAAAAGAAATTAAGGATAGTATTAGATCCAAAGAGGAGTCATATAAAGTTGCCAGAAAAAGTAGCAAGCCTGAGGATTGGGAGCAGTTTAGAGTTCAGCAGAAAAGGACCAAGAGATTGATTAAGAGGGGAAAAATAGAGTATGAGAGTAAACTTGCAAGGAACATAAAAGCGGATTGTAAAAGCTTCTACAAGTATGTAAAAAGAAAAAGATTAGTCAAGACAAATGTAGGTCCCTTACAGCCAGAAACAGGAGAATTTATAATGGGGAACAAAGAAATGGCAGAGCACTTAAATAAATCATAGAATCATAGAATCATAGAAAGTTACAGCACGGAAGGAGGCCATTTCAGCCCATCGTGTCCGCGCCGGCCAACGAAGAGCTATCCAGCCTATTCCCACTTCCCAGCTCTTGGTCCGTAGCCCTGCAGGTTACAGCATCCCAAGTGCACATCCAAGTACTTTTTAAATGTGGTTAGGGTTCCTGCCTCTACCACCCTTTCAGGCAGTGAGTTCCAAACGCCCACAACCCTCTGGGTGAAGAAATCTCCCCTCAAATCCCCTCTAAACCTTCCCCCAATAACTTTAAATCTGTGCCCCCTGGTTTTTGACCCTCTGCTAAGGGTAATGGCCCTTTCTATCCACTCTATCTATGCACCTCGTAATTTTATACACCTCAATAAGGTCTCCCCTCAGCCTCCTCTGTTCCAAGGAAAACAGACCCAGCCTATCCAGTCTTTCATAGAAACATAGAAGATAGGAGCAGGAGTAGGCCATTCGGCCCCTCAAGCCTGTTCCGCCATTTAATGAGATCATGGCTGATCATTCAAATTCAGTACCCTGTCCCTGCTTTCTCCCCATATCCCTTGATCCCTTTAGCCTTAAGAAATATATCTAACTCCTTCTTGAATATATTTAATGAATTGGCCTCAACTGCCTTGTGTGGTAGAGAATTCCACAGGTTCACCACTCTCTGGGTGAAAAAATTCCTCCTCATCTCAGTCCTAAATGGCTTACCCCTTATCCTTAGACTGTGACCCCTGGTTCTGGACTCCCCCGACATCGGGAACATCCTTCCTGCATCTAGTCTGTTTAGTCCTGTTAGAATTTTATAAGTTTCAATGTGATCCCCTCTCATTCTTCTAAACTCTAGCGAATATAAGCCTAATCGACCCAATCTCTCCTCATACGTCATTCCTCATAGCTAAGATTCTCTACTCCCGGCAACATCCTTGTAAATCTCCTCTGTACCCTCTCTAGTGCAATCACATCTTTCCTGTAATGTGGTGACCAGGACTGCACGCAGTACTCTAGCTGAGGCCTAACTAGTGTTTTATACAGTTGAAGCATAACCCCCCTGCTCTTGTATTCTATGCCATGGCTAATAAAGGCTAGCATTCCGTATGCCTTCTTAACCACCTTTTCTACTTGGCCTGCTACCTTCAGTGATCTGCGGACATGCACTCCAAGGTCCCTTTGTTCCTCTACACTACTCAGTGTCCTATCATTTAATGTGTATTCTCTTTCCTTGTTAGCCCTCCCCAAATGCATTACCTCACACTTCTCCAGATTGAATTCCATTTGCCACAGTTCTGCCCACCTGACCAATTTATTGATATCTTCCTGCAGTCTACAGCTTCCTTCTTCAGTATCAACCACACAGCCGATTTTAGTATCATCTGCAAACTTCTTAATCATACCCCCTATATTCAAGTCTAGATCATTGATATATACCACAAAAAGCAAGGGACCCAGTACTGAGCCCTGCGGAACCCCACTGGAAACAGCCTTCCAGTCACAAAAACACCCATCAACCATTACCCTCTGCTTCCTGTCTCCGAGCCAGTTTTGAATCCGACATGACACTTTCACTCATAGAGTCATAGAGTAATACAGCACGGATAGAGGCCCTTCGGCCCATCGTGTCCGCGCCGGCCATCACGCCCTGTCTAATCTAATCCCATATTCCAGCATTTGGTCCGTAGCCTTGTATGCTATGGCATTTCAAGTGCTCATCCAAATGCTTCTTGAATGTTGTGAGGGTTTCTGCCTCCACAACCCGTTCGGGCAGTGAGTTCCAGACTCCAACCACCCTCTGGGTGAAAAAGTTCTTTCTCAAATCCCCTCTAAACCTCCCGCCCTTTACCTTGAATCTATGCCCCCTAGTTATTGACCCTTCTACTAAGGGAAAAAGCTCCTTAGTATCCATCCTATCTATGCCCCTCATAATTTTGTACACCTCAATCATGAACCCCTCAGCCTCCTCTGCTCCAAGGAAAACAAACCCAATCTGCCCAGTCTCTCTTCATAGCTGAAGCGTTCCAGCCCTGGTAGCATCCTGGTGAATCTCCTCTGCACCCTCTTCAAAGCTATCGCATCCTTCCTGTAGTGTGGCGGCCAGAACTGCACACAGTATTCCAGCTGTGGCCTCACCAGTGTTTTATACAGCTCCATCATAACCTCCTTGCTCTTATATTCTATGCCTCGGCTAATGAAGGCAAGTATCCCATATGCCTTTTTTACCACCTTATCCACCTGTTCCGCCGCCTTCAGGGATCTGTGTACTTGCACACCCAGATCCCTCTGACCCTCCGTCTTGCCTAGGGTCTTTCCATTCATTGTGTATTCCCTTGCCTTGTTAGTCCCCCCAAAGTGCATCACCTCGCACTTTTCCGGGTTAAATTCCATTTGCCACTGTTCCGCCCATCTGACCAACCCATCTATATCATCCTGCAGACTGAGACTACCCTCCTCGCTATTTACCACCCTACCAATTTTTGTATCATCCGCGAACTTACTGATCATACCTTTTACATTCATATCCAAGTCATTAATATAGACCACAAACAGCAAGGGACCCAGCACCGATCCCTGTGGTACCCCACTGGCCACAGGCTTCCAGTCACAAAAACAACCTTCGACCATCACCCTCTGCCTTCTGCCACTAAGCCAGTTTTTTATCCAACGTGCCAAGGCACCCTGGATTCCATGGGCTCTTACCTTCTTGACCAGTCTCCTGTGCGGGACTTTATCGAAGGCCTTACTGAAATCCATGTATACCACATCCACTGCGTTGCCCTCATCCACACACCTAGTCACCCCCTCAAAAAATTCAATCAAATTAGTCAGACATTATCGTCCCTTGACAAAGCCATGTTGACTATCCCTGATTAATCCTTGCCTCTCCAAGTGGAGACTGATTTTGTCCCTCAGAATTTTTTCCAATAATTTTCCCACCACTGATGTTAGGCTCACTGGCCTGTAGTTCCCCGGTTTTTCCCTACTCCCCTTCTTGAATAATGGAACTACATTAGCGGTTCTCCAGTCCTCTGGCACATCCCCTGTGGCCAGAGAGGTTCTGAATATGTGTGTTAGAGCCCCCGCAATCTCTTCCTTTGCCTCACACAGCAGCCTGGGATACATTTCGTCCGGGCCTGGGGGTTTATCCATTTTTAGGCCTGCTAAAACCGCCAATACCTCCTCCCTCTCGATGTTAATGTGTTCGAGCATATCACAGTCCCCCCGCCCTATTTCTATGTCTACATCGTCCCTCTCCATAGTGAAAACAGATGCAAAAAATTCATTTAGAACCCCTCCTACATCTTCCGGCTCCACACACAGATTGCCACTTTTGTCCCTAATGGGCCCTATTTTTTCCTTAGTTATCCTCTTACCCTTAATATACTTATAAAACATCTTAGGATTTTCCTTTATTTTGTTCGCCAGTGTTATTTCATGGCCCCTCCTTGATCTCCTAATTTCTTTTTTAAGTATCCCCCTGCACTTTTTGTACTCCTCTAGGGCTTCCTCCGTCTTTAGCCTTTTGTATCTACCAAAAGCCCTCCTTTTTTTTCTAATCCATTCTCGTATATCCCCTGACATCCAAGGTTCCCTGTGGTTTTTGGAACCACCCTTGACCTTTACGGGAACATGTTGCCATTGTATGATCTCAATCTCCCTTCTGAAAGCCTCCCATTGCTCCGATGCGGATTTTTCTACAAGTAGCTGATCCCAGTCCATTTTGGCCAGATCCTGCCTTATCCTATTAAAATCGGCCTTCCCCCAATTTAGAACCTTTATTTCCGGCCCATCCCTGTCCTTTTCCATGACCACCTTAAATCTCACCATATTATGGTCACTGTCACCAAAGTGCTCACCTACTAGCACTTCTTTCACTTGGCCGGCCACATTCCCTAGAATTAGGTCCAGTACCGCCCCCTCTCTTGTAGGACCTTCTACATGCTGGCTCAAAAAGCTCTCCTGGATGCACTTTAAGAATTCTACACCCTCTGTGCCTTTCACACTCTGACTATCCCAGTTAATATTGGGGAAGTTGAAATCCCCCATTATTGTTACCCTATTATTTGCACATTTCTCTGAGATTTGCCTACATATCTGTTCCTCTATCTCCCCCTGACTGTTTGGAGGCCTATAGTACACTCCCAGCAAAGTGCTTGCCCCCTTCTTGTTTTTAAGCTCCACCCATATGGCCTCATTAGAGGAACCTGCTAATATGTCTTCCCTCCTTACTGCAGTAATTGACTCCTTAATTAATATTGCTACACCCCCTCCTCTTATACCCCCCCCTCTGTCTCGCCTGAAGATTCTGTACCCCGGAATATTGAGCTGCCAGTCTTGCCCCTCCCTCAACCATGTCTCCGTGATAGCAACAATATCATACTCTCATGTGTTTATCAACACCTTCAGTTCATCCACCTTATTTGCAAGACTCCTTGCATTAAAATAGATGCCATCCAGCCTTGCCCTTGTATATTTGCCCTGTCTACCAAGCTGACTTGTTTTTTTCTCTATAATTGGCAGCACATCACCCCCTATTTCAGCTCCCCTCTGTATCCCACCCCCCTGCAAAGTTAGTTTAAACCCCCCCCAACAGTGCTAGCAAACCTCCCCGCAAGGATATTTGTCCCGCTCTGGTTCAGGTGCAACCCGTCCGACTTGTACAAGTCCCACCTTCCCCAGAAGCAGGCCCAGTGATCCAGGAAAGTAAAACCCTCCCCCCTACACCAACTCTTTAGCCACGCATTCATCTGCTCTATCCTCCTATTCCTATACTCACTAGCACTTTGCCCTGGATCCCATGGGCTTTTAACTTTGTGACCAGTCTGCCATGTGGAACCTTATCAAAAGCCTTGCTAAAGTCCATATACACTACATCAAATGCACTACCCTCATCTACCCTCCTTGTTACCTCCTCAAAAAATTCAATCAAGTTTGTTAGACACGACCTTCCCTTAACAAATCCATGCTGACTAGCCTTGATTAATTCGTGTCTTTCTAAATGAAGATTTATCCTGTCCTTCAGAATTCTTTTCAATAATTTTCTCACCACCGAGGTTAGGCTGACTGGCCTGTAATTACTCGGTCTATCCTTTTCTCCCTTTTTAAACACGGGTACCACATTAGCAGTCCTCCAGTCCTCCGGCACCACACCTGAAGCCAGAGAGGATTGAAAAATGATGGTCAGGGCCTCTGCTATTTCCTCTTCTGCTTTGTTTAACAGCCTGGGATACATTTCATCCGGGACTGGGGATTTCATCTAATATTATCCACTTTTAAAGCTGTTAAACCTCTTAATACTTCCTCTCTCCCTATGTTTATTTCATCTAATATTTCACACTCCTCCCCCCGATAGCAATGTCTGCTTCGCCCCTCTCTGTGAAAACAGTCGCAAAGTATTCATTAAGAACCCTACAGACGTCTCCTGCCTCCACACACAGATTACCCTCATGGTCTCTAATAGGCCCTATTCTTTCTTTAGTTATCCTCTTACTCTTAATATATTTATAAAACATCTTTGGGTTTTCCTTGATTTTATTTGCCAAGAGTTTTTCATGCTCTCTCTTTGCTTTCCTAATATCCTGTTTAATTGCACCCCTGCACTTTCTGTACTCCTCTAAAGATTCTGGAGTATTTAGCCCTTGGTATCTGTCATTTTTTTCTTTATCCTACCCTGCATGTTCCTAGACATCCAGGGGGCTCTAGATTTGTTAGTCCCACCTTTTTTCTTTAAAGGCACATATTTGGTCCGGATCTCCTCCTTGAATGCCTCCCATTGCTCTGACACTGATTTACCTTCAAGTCGCTGTTTCCAGTCCACTATGGCGAAATCCCCTCTGAGCTTAGCAAAATTTGCTTTTCCCCAATTTAGAATTTTTATTCCTGGTCTATCCTTGTTCTTTTCCATAACTACCTTAAATCTAACTGAATTATGGTCACTAGCACCAACATGCTCCCCCACTGATACACCTTCTTCAGGTGCCCAGCTTCATTCCCTAAAACTAAGTCCAGAACTGCCCCCTAATATTGGGGTAGTTGAAATCCCCTACTATTACTGCCCTATAGTTTTTGCACTTCTCAGAAGTTTGTCTGCATATTTGTTCTTCTATCTCCCTCTCACTGTTTGGGGGTCTGTAGTAGACTCCCAGCAGTGTGATCGCCCCTTTTTTGTTTTTCAATGCAACCCATATGGCCTCGTTTGATGTTCCCTCCAACATATCATCGCTGCTCATAGATGTAATAGTTTCTTTAATCAATACCGCGACCCCCCCCCAATGCTGTAACCAGGAATGTTGAGCTGCCATACCTGCCCCTCTTTCAGCCACGTCTCTGTAATAGCTATAATATCATAGTCCCTGATGTAAGAAAAAGGAGACTTACCATCAAGTAACTTTAAAGTAAGCTTTAAGTAACTTATAAACACACTATATACAAGAGAGGTCTTTACCATGCCTCTGGTAGAAGCCTCTTACAATACTGAACAGACCAGTATTTATACCAGTCCAACAGGAAGTGACATATGACAGGAAGTGAGGTATGTACACAGTTCATAGTTCATAGTTCATAGTTCACAGGAAGTGATGACATAACTTCCCGGATGTTATCATTTTTATCACATTCTTCCCTCCTGCAGGATTAGGAGGCTGTGGTCTATCTTTTGGTCCGCAGCCGCCGAACAAGGAAGAGTCGCACCCGTTTGGTTTCCCGTCGTAGAGGGTCGCTGGTCCGCTTACATGCGGTTGGCCATTGGTCAGAGTCTGTGTGGCCTGGATTGCCCTGTGAAGGGTCGGGGAGATCATGGCTTCGAGTACGAGCCCCAATAGGTTCAAAGTCGGACTGCCTCTGTTCAGAGGGAGGTGCAGAGCTGGTCTGTGGCGGATCAGTACTTTCATGCGCGGTACTGGGAGGGTCGCAACCTTGAGCACGGGGTTCTACCGGCACCAAGCTAGTTGGTGTCCGATCAGGATCCTGGAGAGGGGTACCCGATAGGTCCCAAGAGTTTCCTGGTGAAATGCCATCACCCGATGTCCCACTAGGTCCTGGTGGGCAGGGAGCCAGATCCCGTAATGATACGGTAGATTCTCGGCCGTCGGAATATCGTATGTTTGCATAGGTGGGGTTGGCATCAGTTAGTTCGACCTCGTCTACAAGAGGGTCATTTTTAGACGTCCGAACGTATCTTCGGAGTAATACAGGTCCAGGAGTAGTTAGCCATGACGGGAGTGATGTCCCATGAGATGAGCGACGCTGGAATCCAAAGAACCGCTCATGAGGTGTAGTATTTGTGGCTGTAGAAAGCAGGGACCGTATAGAGTGCAATGCATCCGGAAGCACTGTTTCCCATTGCTGGTCTGGTAGGCCCCGAGATCTTAAAGCGAGACGTACGGAATTCCAGATGATACCGTTATACCTCTCTACCTGCCCATTTCCGATGGGATGGTATGGTGTTGTTTTGCTTGTAGCAATTCCCCGTTCTGTGAGGTAGTCCTTGAGTTCCCTTGACATAAAGGATGGACCCCGATCTGAGTGAATATAAGCCGGCATGCCACAGAGAGAAAATACCTGCTCAAGGCAGCAGATTACTGTGGACGCCAGCATATTGGAGCAGGGGAAGGCAAATGGAAAACGTGAATATTCGTCGATCATGGTGAGCAAACATGTGTTCCGAGTTGAAGAGGGCACTGGGCCCTTAAAATCGATGCTAAGTCGTTGCATCGGTTGGGTTGCATGTATGAGTATACCATCTGAGGGGCGGAAGAACTGAGGTTTTAATTCCGCACAAAGCCGGCATTCTGAGCATATTTTCTTTACATCTCCAGTGGAAAAAGGGAGATTCCGTGATCGTACGAAATGTAGCATGCGCGTAACGCCAGGATGACACAAACCATTGTGGACATCCATGAGAGTGGAGGATGACATAGTGGAGCAGAATGCCCGTGTGAGGGTGTCCGGGGCCACATTCTCCTTGCCAGGCCGATAGAGAATGGTATAACCAAAAGAGGCCAGTTCCATCCTCCAAAGTTGTATTTTATTATTCTTAATTTTGGTTCGTTTTCGATTATCGAGCATGAAGGCGACTGATCGTTGGTCCGTGATCAATGTAAAGTGCTGGCGAGCTAGAAAATGGTTCCACTTCCGTACTGCCTCTATGATGGCTGTGGCTTCTTTCTCAACCGGAGGATAATGTAGCTCGGCACCTTGTAAGGTCCTGGACATAAATGCTACAGGACGACCTTCCTGATTCAGAGTAGCCGAGATCGCCACCTCCGAGGCATCACATTCAACCACGAAAGGGAGATTCTCATCAATGGAGTGAAGAGCCGCTTTCTCCAACTGTTTTTTGAGAAGGTTAAAGGCTGCAACAGCCGCTGTTCCCAGTGGAAATGATCTAGCATGCAGCAAGGGTTGGATTTCGTCTGAAAAATGAGGAATCCATTTAGCGTAGTATGCAAACAGACCGAGAGCCCGACGTAAAGAAGCCGGATTCTTAGGTGACGGGAGCTCTTGGAGCGGGCGAAGTCTTTCTGGGTCTGGCTTAATGATACCATTGCCTACGCAGTAGCCAAGGATGTTGATGGTCGGTTGCGACTCAACAGATTTGGATTCATTCAGGGTCAAATTACGGCGATGGAGGGCATCCCGAAATTTTTGGAGGTTGGAGTCGTGTTCCTGTTGATCGTGACCTGCAATGGTAATGTTATCAAGATAGGGAAAAGTGTCCCTTAGGTTTTCCTGCTTAACCAGGCCATCCATTGCCCGTTGGAAGACAGCCACTCCATTAGTAACCCCGAATGGGAGGCGACGAAATTGGTACAGCCGTCCATTAGCCTCAAAGGCTGTGTACTGCTTATCTGAGACCTTCAAGGGTAACTGATGATAGGCACTTTTTAAATCGTAAGTTGAGAACACTTTGTATTCGGCCAGTTTATTAACCATATCATCAATGCGTGGCAATGGGTAGGCGTCCAAGTCGGTATATTGATTGATGGTTTGCGAATAATCGATGCATAGTCGCTGTTTGTGAGGTTTTAGAGGGTTCTTGACAATGACGACTTGAGCCCGCCAGGGCGACGAACATGGTTCAATGATATCCTCTGCTAGAAGTCGAGAGATTTCAGCCGCAATAAAAGATTGGTCTTCCTGATTAAAGCGCCGCGATTTCGTTATTATCGGTTGGCATTGAGGCGGAATACTGGCAAATAATGAGGGTTCATCAAGTGAAGCTGCTGATAATGCACAAAATGGTAATTTAGATGGTATATTAGAAATAGTAAGTCCGGGTTTGGATCCACCAAACTCAATGGTGAGTTTCTTATGCTGTTTTTGGAAGTCCAGCCCTAAGAGGAGATCACTACATAAGTCTTTGAGCACCGAAAGTCGGGTGGAGGGATACATACGACCATGAAGTGTCATATCAACAACACAAAAGCCGGAGATTCTGGTATTAAGTGATGACTGGGCCATCGCAATTGCCTGGTCCGATGGGAAGACATGTAGTTTCAATTTCGCAACAATCTGTTCCTTAATGAAACTATCAGTACTTCCTGAGTCAATTAAGGCATCTAAGGTATGCCCTTTAATTGAAATTTTTGTGGCTGCCTGAGACAGGTTCTGTGGGCAAGCAGCTGTAATTGGTGTCGTTGCACAGAGAGTGGCTAAAACTCTCGGTGTGCTTCTTCGGGAGAGAGCTCGAGAGGAAGCTTGATAGGTCCTAGCTGGAGCATCTTGATAGGCCCTAATTGGGGCAGTTCGGTAGGCCTTAGCTGGATTGGCCCTCGTAGAGGCCCTTGATAGGCAAACTTTAGCAAAGTGTCCTTTTTTCCCGCAATAACTGCAGATTGCATTGCGAGCAGGGCAGGTTTTCCTAGGGTGAAAAGCATCTCCACAAAAGAAGCATTCCTTCCTAGATTGCCAAGAGGCTGCTAAAGTGGGGTCGTCCTCCTCTTCTTCATCAGAATTATCAGAATTAGATTCCCCCATGATAGGGTTCACCTGAGACCGCTTGAATTGTCTGGTTGCAGCTACAGCAGCAGATCGAGATCTGGGCAGCTGATAGAGGTCTGCATTTCTCTTTGCCAAATCCAGTGAACAAGCTAGGTCAAAAGCTTTTTGTAGCTCAAGTGTTTTACTTTCTAGTAGACGCTGGCGTATAAATGGAGAGGCAATCCCGCAGATGAAAGCATCACGAATCATTTCTTGGCGGTACAGCTCAGCTGAGGCTGCCTGAAAGTTACAATCTACGCTGAGCCTGCGAAGTTCTTGCAGGAATTCGTCAATTGATTCCCCTGGCCCTTGTCGGGCTGTGGCCAGTAGATGTCTAGCATAGACCTCATTTGGGGTCTTCGCATACAGTTTCTTAAGTGCCCGAATCACCTCTTCGTAACTATCCCAGTCATCAACATATTCGAACACTTTTGGGGTCACATAATTGACAAGTATCTTCAATTTAGCAGGAGCATCCGCTTTACATTCATCCAGAAAATTCTCAAAAGTACGATACCAATGCTTCCATACCCTGCCAGCTGCTGGTGTATTCGGGTCCAAGTCCAGACGAATAGGTCTAAGGATTTTCTCCATGATGGGTGGTTCCCTGGATCCTTAACTTCCGAGTTTGTCTGAAGGTCTAGTATTTGTCAGTGTAAATACTAAGTTACTTAAATTGATGTAAGAAAAAGGAGACTTACCATCAAGTAACTTTAAAGTAAGCTTTAAGTAACTTATAAACACACTATATACAAGAGAGGTCTTTACCATGCCTCTGGTAGAAGCCTCTTACAATACTGAACAGACCAGTATTTATACCAGTCCAACAGGAAGTGACATATGACAGGAAGTGAGGTATGTACACAGTTCATAGTTCATAGTTCATAGTTCACAGGAAGTGATGACATAACTTCCCGGATGTTATCATTTTTATCACAGTCCCAATATCTACCTGTGCCCTCAGCTCATCTGCCTTGTTCGCTATACTCCTTGCATTGAAGTATATACCATTTAGTCCAGGCAAACCTCCTTGTTGACTACTATCTAGCCCTTGATTCCTCTGTCCTTCCAATTTACTTTCTACGTTTTTGTTTTCCAATTCCAGTTTTTCTTCCCTCCCTACTGACTCTATTCTTAGGTTCCCATCCCCCTGCCACCACAAGGAACTCGAAGAGGCGAGGTAGGAGGATTAAGATGAGTGCTTTATTGAACGACTGTGAGATAACCAGGCAGGCCTGCTTCCAGGCATTGCACCTTTGCTGACCTTAGCAGGAAGCTAACCCCTGACCTTAACAGGAAGCAACCCCTGACCTTAGCAGCAGCATTGGCTACAGCACCACCTGGTGGATAACCTTAATCATAACATCCCAGATTACTATATCCCTCCCCCCTTAAGATTTCAGTATGAATTTCTTAACAAACAACCATTCCTAAGGGTCACATAAGAAGTCTCCATTCACCATGTTCCATACTTGACGAATCTAACAGGTCAGTATCAATCTCTCTGGTGGCTTGCGAGGCATTTGTGAACGTCTGACAGTAAAGTCCCTGCTTGTTTGTGGTGAAGCTGTTGAAACGGATTCTTTTGGTCCTCAATCTGGTTCAGTACAAACACTGAGTCGAATACTGGTGGAGTTCAACAGTTTTTATTCCGTCATCCCGGGAGACTTACTCTGATACAGCACAGTCCTGACTCCAGAAGAGTCCCGGCAGGTTAAACCAGAGCAAGCGATCTTTCATACAGTGTGCCACATTATTATACTTGCATTTGAGAAGACATTAACACATCGTACAGTCTGCACCAATCCCGAGCTGTACACGTTAATTTGATTTCCTGGCCTGGCAGTATGAAACAAAGAAGTCACATTTCACTGAATGGTTTATAGTTAAGTAAATATGCTGGTAATGGTTTCACAATCACCTAATCATTATGGTAATGCGTTTGCAATCATGGTAATGTGTTTTCTGATCGCCTATTGTCAGTATAACCTCTGCACTCCGCCCTACACTGTTTCCACCAGCAAGGTGTGACATCGTGGGTGCCAGCCATATTAGCAGCCACAGATCAGTTTAGCTTCTTTTATTTTACTTCCTGCTGCCTTCACAGTTTCTTGAGTTAACATGATCATTTCTTACAATATGCAAGTGACTCAGCGATGTCGACATTTCACCACCATTTTATGCTGACAGGGTCCTCCATTTTAGATTGACAGGGTCCTTGGCTATGCGAAGCGAGTTGTTACCATTTTTTTGCATTCTATATCCTCATTCCCCCCTTTTATCATTCCACGATAACCATCTAAGGTACCCAGTGATTCTGGGCTTCATCCTACTGGTCCATCTCTATCTTATTGAGTCTATTATACTCCTCCTCCATTAATTCCTTCTCAAATTTAATTTCTTCTTCTGATGGTTTCCTTTGTACCAATTGACTTGGAATTACAGTTGCTCCTAATCTATTGCAGCAACACTTAATCAGTGTGAAAACTAGAAAAATGCACATAATTACGGCAAGTACCACCACTAGCCCATGTAGCAGAGTTTGTCCCATTGATCCTAGCCATCCTCCAATGATCCAATCAAACCAGTCATCCCCTGGCTTAGGTTTCTTATACTGACTTACTGCATCCCGGATATGTTTGACAATGTTGGTTATGTTTTCCGAGCTATCAGGGATATAAGTACAGCACTCACTTCCTATCAAGGCACAGGTTCCTCCTTGTGCAGCAAGGAGGTAATCTAAGGCCATTCGATTCTGGAGGGTTACTGTTCTAATGGCTATCATTTCGGCACTCATGTCTGCTATAGCTTCCTCAGTGTCATTGGCAACTATCTCTAGTAGCCTTGCCAGATTCCTTGTTTCATCCATCAAGCTCATTATTCCATAGGGAGGGTTTATTACGCCGAAAAATTAATTAAAAGCTCCTAGCTCTATTTTGGTCACGTGTTTCTTAAATTCGTGGTGTTCCCCAATCTTATTCAAGTGGTGAATAAAAGGTACTGCATAACCTAAGTAACACGAACCCGTCCAATCCCGGGGTAACCATGGATAGGCTTGGTGACCACATATAAAATAGAACCCATTATATGCGATTAAATTGTCGTCTAATGCCTCCGAATCCTCCATCCCCATCTGATTTCCATTCCTTCCCATGGTCCCCCACTTGTCCTATTGGGGGTTCCGGTATGATCTAATTGGAAGAAACCTTGGCCACAGCCTCTGGTGTGAATACATTTTGTTACATTAATATTTTGGAAACATTTACTGCGTCCTACTTCTATACCTCCGGGCACACTCTTCGTTAAACATATTGGCCTCCTCGGCCTACCAACTCCTGAAGTATTAGTAAGGACTAAGGCTGGAGGCTGGCTGTTCCGATTATAATTAGGCTGGTACCACCCCTGGAAAGTGGTTAGGTCGTAACCTGCTGACTTCCATTTGCCCCTGTCGCCCTCCTGGTTGTATGAATCTTTATAAATGCCGCTGGCATTCTGGCGCATGACCCACTCTGCCATCTCTGTGGCATTGAACGGGATGGGTCTCAAGTGAATCCCTATTTTACTATGGATAGGAATGTGACTGCAAACCCAACAGCTTGTTAAGTTATAGCTTTTGGCGTATTCATATGACATGTGCAGAAAGGTGTTGGTAAGTAATTCACGTTTCTTCCGTGATTTGTCCGTATCGCCTTGAGTCAGGCACAATAGTCCAAAAAGTCCAATAACAACGAGCAGCAACTTCATGGTTTCAGTCTTCAGTGGGCGCTCCGCCTGTGGTGGTGTTTTCTTCTTTGTAGCACTCGGCTCCGACCCGCCTGGGATGCTGTTTTCTCCCGGCTCCGAAACTTGATGCTAAGCAGATGGTCCCCTAGCGGTTGTTAATCTGTGAAATAAAAAGGCTTACACACAATCAAAATTAAAACTTAAAATATTAAAACTTAAAATTAAAAATTAAAATCGTATAATAAGTATAATAAGAGTAGGATTTCAGCAGGCCAGAACAATCCAAACACAACACCAGACCTCGTAAAAGCTGCAGTCACCTCTATCAAGGCCGAGCACGAGTTCTGTAGTCTCCTATCAATGGCTGATCAATCAAAATAAAATTAATGATTGTTCGTAAAATCTACTATATACTGTACTGATTTACTACTGATTATCTCTAAAATCTACTATATACTGTACTGATTTACTACTGATTATCTCCCCCCCTTTTGATTGGTTTCTCCAATCAATTTACAGTGGTGGAAAGGCACCGAATGCGCTTCTTCCCTCGACCTTAGCTGCAGTCGGGGTTGTTAGTAAGACCTGATATGGACCTTCCCACCTTGGATCTAGACTTTTACGAGTCCAGTTCTTAACCATCACATACGAACCTGGTTCAATTTTTAGAGAACCAGATAAGTCAGGAAGTTCACCATATGCAGCACGGACCTGTGAATGCAGCCCGCACAAAACCTTAGTAAGAGCCAAGACATAGGTCGTCATTTCTTCAGTCATATGGTGAAAATGCACCGTTGTAGGAGCATTTTGGTTCCAGGGAGTCTTGAGTGGTCTACCATAGATAATCTCAGCAGGTGTAAGTCGTGCTTTACCCGCTGGTGTGGTGCGGATCTGAAAGAGAGCCACAGGAAGCAATTTCAACCAAGTGGAGCCGGTTTCGGCTATCAGTTTAGCAAGTTTGTTCTTCAGAGTCTGATTGGTTCTTTCGACAAGTCCTGCAGCCTGTGGTCGATAAGCACAATGCAATTGCTGATGAATGTTCAACTGGGTACAAAGTTCCTTGTTCACTTCGGCAGTGAAGTGAGGACCGTTGTCAGAACTTAACCGAGTTGGAATACCATACCGAGGTATGATCTCTCTCAGCAGTACCTTAACAACAGTAGAGGCTTTATTGTCTGTGGTTGGATATGCCTCGATCCATTTACTAAATACATCTACAATGACAAGTACGTATTTGTAACACTGACATCTTTCCAACTCAATGTAGTCCATTTGCAGGGTCTCAAAGGGACCCTCAGGTAAAGGGGTTTTTCCCCATTCGCAAGGCACTCCCTTTCCAGGGTTGTGTTGTTGACAAATCAGGCATCGATTGCTAATGTTCTGTGCTATTGCTTGAAGCCTTGGATGCCACCAAGTACTTAGAAGCAAATCACCCACTGCCCTGGCACCACAATGAGTTGCAAAGTGTACACATTCAATAACCCATAAAGCTAGCTCATCAGACATGCAAGTCTGTTCCGCGGGAGTAGTCCAGAGTTTTGATAAAGGGTTATATACACATCCCAATTCTCTCCACAAATGCTTATCACTACCAGGAGCGTCCTCCTGCAACTTAATCACCTCTTGGATGGTTGGCATTAGTTTTTCCGAGGTAGACTGATTCTTTTTGGAATTTTTAGTCTGCCTCATCATGCGGGGCACAATCATTTGGTGACTCCTAGAAGCATTTTTGGCCGCCTCATCAGCGCGGCGGTTTCCTATATCTACCGGGTTTTGGCCAGTGGTATGGGCAGAGCATTTAATCACAGCTATCTGTTTGGGGAGTAAAAGGGCTTGCAAGAGATCTGAGACTAACTGACGGTGAGAGATCGGGCTGCCCGAAGAGGTCAGAAAACCTCTATTTTTCCACAATTGTCCAAAGTCGTGAACTACTCCAAAGGCATATCTAGAGTCTGTATGTACATTGATTTTTAATCCTTCTCCCAAAGTACAAGCTCGTATGAGTGCAAACAGTTCGGCTTGCTGGGCAGAAAAAGGGGATTCAAAGGCTGCTGATTCTAAGGTGACACCTTCCTGATTTACAATTGCATAACCAGAAATTCGTTTTCCCATCTCATCAACTGAAGAACTGCCGTCCGTATACATGGTAATATCGGGATCTGCAGTAAGAGTGTCAGACAGATCAGGTCGGACTGAGGTATCATCCTTAATGAGGTTTAAGCAATCATGGCTTGGTTCATCACTCTCGGAGGGTGGATATGCAAGGAAACTGGCAGGGTTGATAGTGCTACAGTGTTTACATGCTAGCCGAGGATTGTTCAGTAAGTATATTTCATACTTATTTTGCCTGGCGGTAGTCAGGTGTTGGGTCTGCAATTGCCCCAATAACGCAGTGACTGAGTGAGAGCTATACACGGTAATGTCCTGCTGAAGTGTCATGTTAGCGGCTGACTGTAGACTGTTGTAGATGGCTGTAAGGATCTGGGTGCAATAGGGATGTCTTAAGGCTACCGGATCCAGTTTTGATGAATAATAAGCTACCGGTCGATGCTTATCTCCATGCTTCTGAGTCAGAACTGCTGTTGAGCAATCGTTCATTACTGTGCAATATAACTGGAATGGCCTATCATACAGGGGTCGTCCCAGGGCTGGTGCTTGGACCAGATCCTGTTTTAATTCCTCAAATGCCTGCTGTGCCTCTAGTTCCAGCTCAAACTCTCCCTCTTTAGCCGTGTAGGGAGTCAGATGTTTGGTTAATACTACAATATTAGGTATCCACTGTCGACAATAATTAACCATTCCCAGCCACTGCCTGACTTGTTTGGCCGTTTTAGGGGTTGGCGTCTCGCATATTAGCTGTATTCTGCTAGTTTCCAAACTGCGGTTTTCGGCTGATAACATAACTCCAATAAATTTAACTGTCTTCTGAGCCACCAATACTTTCGCTGGAGATACCACATATCCTAATTCTGAGAGATAGTTCAACAACTGAATAGTGTCCTCTCTGTTACTTAGCTCATCAGGGCTAGCAATGAGAAGGTCATCCACATACTGGATCAGATTGGAGCCACAATTTAATGTCAGTGTCTGTAATTGCTGTTGAAGGCACCGCGAAAACAGGGTAGGTGAATTCACAAAGCCCTGGGGTAATCGAGTCCACGTATACTGCTGACCGTTGTAAGTGAAGGCAAAAAGGTATTGGCTAGTAGTGGCCAATGGCAGGGAGAAAAAGGCGTGCTGGAGATCGACTACCGCAAAAACTGTAGCATCAGCAGGTATCGAGGCCAAGATGTGTGCTGGATTAGGTACTAGCGCATGAAGTGGCTGAACAATCGCATTTATTGCTCGTAAATCCTGCACTAGGCGGAACTGATCAGGCTTACCAGGCTTCGGAACAGCCAGGATGGGTGTATTACAACTGGATTGGCAAGTTACCAAAATCCCCTGCTCCAACAATCCCTTAATGAGTCTGTCTATACTTGGAAGAGCTTGGTGTTTCAAAGGGTATTGTCGTACCGTCGGCAAGGTCACATTTTCCTTCACTGGGATCTCAATGGGTTTTATGCCGGTTAGACCTACATGCGTTGGGTCTTCTGCCCATACCTGTGGATTCACATACTCCAGTATGTCTTTCCCTACATGATGGTGCACCACAGTCAGGCTAGGCTCAGGGTTTTGGTAAAATTGGACCATCAGACCTCCGGGTAACTGTTGCGGTTGGTGACATTCAGGGTTTGCCTGATCGATCGCTCGTTTTACCATGGGCCTCAAATCTTTGGCATGGAAAGGCTGGTTAACTTCCTGCGTGGTATGAGGGGCCACTGTTGAAGGCTGCTTCCACAAGTGTAAGGGAACCTGCACAAACTCTGCTTTTCCCTCAGGTCCAGTTACTACAGCCTTGAGGTAGATTGTCCATTCGGTACCTTCCTGATCTTTAAAATACTCCTCAAGGGTCCTATCCTTTCCACTTCGATCATATGCCAGTGTCACATGATAGGAGGATGCATTGAGGTCGAGCGACCACCATTGAGGTGTAGTCGAAACATAACATTGCCTTTTATTTGCCCAATGTCCTATTGCTATTCCTTCATCACCACAATCAAGTTTGAGTTGGAATGCACATAGTAAGTCTCTGGCCGTCAAATTGCAGTCCAAGCCGGTAGTTATTACAAATTGGTGGGTTGCAGATTGATTTTTGTAGGTCACCTGAACTGGTTCTGACATAGCATACTTGGTCATTTGACCTTGGAAGCCTGATAATTCCTGGGCCTTGTTGGATCGGGGAAGTTTAAGGTCCGATTGGACAGAGGACATGGTGGCTCCAGTGTCTACTAAAAAGGGATACCATTGATCCTGGATTTGCAACATTAATAAGGGTTCTCGGTCCGAATGTAAAGTGCTGACCACTAGATTAGCTAGTCAATTCTGTGGGAATGGATTGTTCTGGGAGAAATTGGTATATCCTCCCCTGCCTCCTCTGGGTCCTCCTTTGTTTCCTCTCCATCTTCCCATGCCTCTCCTAGGTGGGTCTCGATAGGCTAAGGATTGGCAGTCTCTGACCCAGTGGCCATCCTCTCCACAGTTATAACACTGCCCTTGTCTTGGACCTTGGTATCCCCGTCCTTGTCCTCTACCCCTTCCTCTACCTCCGTAATTCTGTTGTGGAGGGGCGTAGGGTTAGCCGTATGCAGTAGCATCGGGGCCGTTTGGATGAGTGTAATATCCATAATTCTGAGAGTCTACCCATCCAGGGGTACAGTATTGAGGTTCCATCTGATACCCTGTCCTGTCTATCGTGTGTGGTTGAATTGGGACTTCCTTCACGACATATTCTGTTTTTATTGTCTTCTGGGGTTGGTTCTCCAAACCTTTACTCTCTTTCCAATAATATTTTATGGCTCTAGTAATTTGAGCTGAGCTATTTTCTGCCCAGTTCATATTATTGGTTTTAATTGCGGTTGCTGCCGCAGCCGGAAGGCAGTTCATCAGAATGGCGCAGAATTGGGGTGAATTGGCTCCTCCTTGATAATTGGTGTCCCCCGACTGTCCCTGATAAACCTCACAGAATCTCTCCAAAAATTCCTCAGGTCCCTCATCTTTCTTTGGCTTAGTATCTAGGACATTGGATATGTTAATAGGCTTCTGAAGTGTTTGACTAGCAGCCGTAAGCATGGCTGTTATTCTATCATTGTCATTCCCCATGGCCACATTTAGGGCTGCCAGATTAGCATGTCGCAAGTGAGTTAAGAATCGAGTATGTTCCGAGGGGGTCAGTACTTGTTGGATTAAAGCCCATAAATCTCGGGATTCAGCGTTGTACACTTGAATGGTGGTTCGTAAAAAGTCCACAAACTTTTGAGGCGCTTTGTGGCGATCCAGCGCATTAGTTAGGATAGACATTAATTCATTAGGCTTCCATGGGAAGAATACATCTATGGTGGGGTTAGCTGCGGCATTAGCCTGATCTGGGTTTGGCATCTTTCTCATTTTTTGATTCTGACTCATGATCCTCAGGAGGTGATAAATCATCCTCCGAATTGGTAAAGTCACTACATGACTCAATGTCGCTTTCCTGAGTGGATTTATGTTGAACTAACTGTCTGACTCTTTTCTTATTTTCCCGTTTCTCTTCTTCCTTCTTTTTCTTTTTCTTATCACTCCGGGTAGGAGTATAATTTGGCACAGGGTTTGTCTGTCCTGCCGTTTGTAACCGGGTCCGACTACTTATGGGATCAGTAACGCCTGTGGCACTATCGGGTAAGGTGGTTGGGGGTATTCCTGGAGTGAATGGGGGACTGGTTGCGGAGAGGGTTGCTGGAGGGGTAGTATTAGGCATCGCTAGTGAGGCCGATGTTGGAAGGGAGGGGTAAATATTGATGTACTGGGGTGGCTGAGGAGGTGGCGCATTAGGAGTTCTGTACATCCAATTGTCTAAGTCCTCATCTGTTCCGTCTCCCTTTTTCAACCTAAGGCCAACCATTGAACTACGTAGTTCATTTTTATCCTTTTTATCTGGCGCCTTTTCAGATTTTGACCTTTTCTCGTGCACATTCTTTCTTAAGTATTTCAATGGGTTTAGGATTTCCTCCTTCGGTTAACTTTATTCCTAATTTAACAGCATTTTCTTGCCAGCTGGCTAATAGGGAACTGTCTTTAATTTCTTGGCAGTACTGTCGCCAGAGTCCAATTAGTTTTTTAGTCTTGCTTCCCATGTTCTTTTTCCAAATCATTTCTTGAGCTTGTTTAACCGTTTCTAAACTTTTGGGACCCCCTAGTGGCCATTGTTCGCTGCCTAATTTTTTATTTCAACCCCCTGAGAGTTGTCTCAATTGTTGGGCTTTATCCGGATATTTGTCACATAATGTTTGTAAGGCACTGCCCTCGTCACTTGTTGTGTCTAGGTAATTACCCATGGTTCTCTTACACTAAGGGCTCCCTTTCAGGATTTGAGTTACGTTTTTAAAAGTGTCTCGTATATTTCACGAATACCGGCACACAAAACTAAACACCACAATACAATAACTACAATACTTAGACCAAACAAAAACACAGTGAGTCGTCTATATTCATCAAATAGTAATTTAAGCCTCTGTCACCATCTGGTACAGGTATTCTTAAACTCTAATTATTCAACTTATACGACCCTTATCTTGCACTCCCCGAGTACAAGTTGCTCGAGCTCTAGAGTCCCCGACTCTCTCTTTTTACTTTCTTTCAAGTATTCTTTTTCTCTTTCTCTAAAATCACTACTTATCTACTTTTTAGTCCAATCGGAGCCTGAGCGGACCAAGTGAAATACGAGGCCGGCGCGTTACCCAACTTGGATACTTATTTCCTAAGTTTACACAGTATTCGCCAGATTGACCCAGATCTCGTCGGGACACCACGCAAGAATTAGCGAGTGGCAAAACTTTTATCGGACTTACGGATCAGAGGAAAACCGAGGTGGTAAATTTAAACATACTCACTCCGGGGGCCCATTTCCTCCTCTCACGTCCAAAACTAGTTCGGCTCTTAATTTCGCGAATTCTCGGTGATCGTCCGTTGAGATCCCACTTCTGACACCAAATGTTGAAACGGATTCTTTCGGTCCTCAATCTGGTTCAGTACAAACACTGAGTCGAATACTGGTTGAGTTCAACAGTTTTTATTCCGTCATCCCGGGAGACTTACTCTGATACAGCACAGTCCTGACTCCAGAAGAGTCCGACAGGTTAAACCAGAGCAAGCAATCTTTCATACAGTGTGCCACATTATTATACAGGTAGACTATCCTTTATCCGAAAACCTCGGGACCAGCCGAGTTTCGGATAAAGGAGAATTTCGGATTTCGGAAGGTGGGTCGGCGGGGGTCCGCGGGGGGGTCGGCGGGGGGTCGTGCGCACGACTTACGCTGACGCTCAGCGTAAGTCAGTCGGGGCCGGCGGGGTACGCGGGGGGGTCGGCGGTTGTCGGGGCCGGCGGGGTCCGCGGGGGGGTCGGCAGTTGTCGGGGCTGGCGGGGTTGGCGGTTGTCGGGGCTGGCGGGGTCGGCGGTTGTCGGGGCTGGCGGGGTCGGTGGTTGTCGGGGCTGGCGGGGTCGGCGGTTGTCGGGGCTGGCGGGGTCGGCGGTTGTCGGGGCTGGCGGGGTCGGCGGTTGGCGGGGTCGGCGGTTGTCGGGGCTGGCGGGGTCGGCGGGGGGGTCGGCGGGGGGTCGTGCGCACGACTTACCCTTTATCCGAACTTCCGCAACCGGAACCCTCTAAAAACCGAAGGTTTTTTCGTTCAGCGTAAGTCGTACGCACGACTTACGCTGAACGAAAAAACCTTCGGTTTTTAGAGGGTTTCGGTTTTCGGAAGTCCGGATAAAGGGTAGTCTACCTGTACTTGCATTTGAGAAGACATTAACACATCGTACAGTCTGCACCAATCCCGAGCTGTACACGTATACATTTAATTTGATTTCCTGGCCTGGCAGTATGAAACAAAGAAGTCACATTTCACTGAATGGTTTATAGTTAAGTAAATATGCTGGTAATGGTTTCATGATCACCTAATCATTATGGTAATGCGTTTGCAATCATGGTAATGTGTTTTCTGATCGCCTATTGTCAGTATAACCTCTGCACTCCGCCCTACACTGTTTCCACCAGCAAGGTGTGACATCGTGGGTGCCAGCCATATTAGCAGCCACAGATCAGTTTAGCTTCTTTTATTTTACTTCCTGCTGCCTTCACAGTTTCTTGAGTTAACATGATCATTTCTTACAATATGCAAGTGACTCAGCGATGTCGACATTTCACCACCATTTTATGCTGACAGGATCCTCCATTTTAGATTGACAGGGTCCTTGGCTATGCGAAGCGAGTTGTTACCATTTTTTTGCATTCTATATCCTCAAAGCCACCAGCTGCTCCTGAGCAGTGCTCGGAGTATCTGACTCTGCAACGATGGTTTCCTCTTGATGAATGGGTTCCTGTGGAATTGTCTCTATCCCTGGTGGTGGCACCACAGATGCACTTGGATAACTGGGGCAACCCTGTCCTCAGCCATTGCATCTGGAACCTTCATTTCAATTTCCCCTTGTCTGGTAAGTATCTGATCTACATGTCTGTGTACTACCCTACCATCACCCAACATGACCTTGTATGATACGGGACCGGTCATTGAGTCTAGGAAGCCAGGAATCCACTTGGGTCCATAACTAAAATTCCTGGTAAGGACCGCATCTCCTTCTCCAAAACTTCGGCTCTTTGTTCTTTTGTCATGGTTCTCTTTTTGTTTGTTTTGTCTGTTTTCCATTTTCCTTTTTAGGTCTGGGTGGACAAGGTCAAGAGTGGAGCGTAGTCTACGACCTAATAACATCTCAGCAGGAGAGAGTCCTGTGGTGGATTGAGGTGTTATTCTGTAGCTGAACAGAACCCGTGACACTTTGGCTGCTAAACTCCCTTCTGCACTTTTTTTCATCATCTCTTTAAATGTTTGTATGGCTCTCTCCGCAAGTCCATTTGAGGACGGATGATATGGAGCCGAGGTCACCTGCACTATGCCATTTTTTCTCAAGAACTCTTTTGTCTCTGTACTCACAAAACAAGTGACATTGTCACTTACCACGATCTCCAGTAGCCCTTGATTACTGAAGCTCCGACGCAGGCAGTCTATAGTAGTAGTGGCGGAAGCAGAGTTTACAGGATAAACATCCATCCATTTGGAATGTGCATCAATGATTATGAGGAACATCTTCCCCATGAATGGACCCACATAATCTAAGTGCAATCTTCTCCATGGTTTATCCGGCCACTCCTAGGGGTGGAGAGGAGCCGCTGCTGGTGCCTTCCGGTGTTCCTGACAAGTACTGCATGTCTTGACTAGATATTCTATCTCCTCATCTAGCTTTGGCCACCACAAGTAACTCCTAGCCAAGGCTTTCATACGCGAGACCCCAGGATGACACTGATGTAGTTGCTGTAGGATAGACTGTCGTGCTGGCTGTGGAATAATCACCCGTGCTCCCCGCAACACGCAACCATCCTGCACACTCTGCTCTGTTTTCCTGACACTGTAGGGTGTGAAGTCAGCCCCTTCCGGATGCTGTGGCCATCCCCTCACCACATATTCTCGAACTCTAGACAGTACTGGATCTTTACCTGTCCATGTTCTTACTTGCTCTGCAGTCACAAGTGCCGTGTCAGTGTCCTCCAACATCAAAACTCTGTCCTCTGGAGCTGCACGGATAGCTGTGCCTGGCAGTGGAAGACGGCTCAAGGCATCTGCGTTCCCATGGTACTTGCCCGCCTTGTAGACGATGACATACTCATATGCCCTCAACGTCACGGCCCACCTCTGGATCCGGGGTGACACCATCTGTGGAACTGCTTTCATTTCATTGAAAAGAGAGACAAGACGTTTATGATCGGTGCATATGGTGAATTTCCTGCCATAAATGTACTCGTGGAACCTCTGTAATCCAAACATTACTGCTAACCCCTCTTTGTCTAACTGGGAATAGTTTTTTTCCGCTGGTGTTAGAGTTCGGGACATAAACCCTATTGGTCTTTCAGTTCCATCTTCCATGCAGTGTGAAAGAACTGCCCCCACCCCGTAAGGTGAAGTGTCACAAGAGAGAATGATGTCTTTCTCTGCATTGTAGTGAACCAGCACATCTGACGACAGCATCAGTTTCTTGGACTGTTCAAATGAAACCCCCTGCTCCTCTCCCCACTGCCACTGTGCCTCCTTGCGCAGTAGTTTGTGAAGAGGTGCTAACACAGTTGACAAGTTTGGTAAAAACCTGTTATAATAGTTCAGCAGTCCCAGGTAAGCTTTTAACTCAGCCACATTTGTAGGAGCAGGGGCGTTCTGCAGTGCTTATACCTTCTCCTTGAGTGGATGGAGCCCGGTGGCGTCCACTCTGTGTCCCAGGAACACTGCCTCATTCCCCAGGAAAGTGCACTTACTCCTCTTGAGCCAGAACACTGCCCTCTCCAATCTCTGTAGTGCTCAGATGCTCCTGGTCGGTTCTTCCCGTCACCAGAATGTCATCCAGATAGATTGTCCTAGAAATAGTAGATGCATTGCTGATCATCTTCCAACATTCGATGGAATCTGGAACAGTACCCATGGATTGGAGGGTAGCTAATGTTACCCCACTATTCAAAAAAGGTGGTAGAGAGAAAACGGCCTGACATCGGTAGTGGGGAAAATGCTAGAGTCCATTATAAAAGATGTAATAGCAGAGCACTTGGAAAACAGTGACAGGATCGGACAAAGTCAACATGGATTTACAAAAGGTAAATTGTGCTTGACTAATCTACTGGAATTTTTTGAGGATGTAACTGGTAAAATAGATAAGGGAGAACCAGTGGATGTGGTGTATCTGGACTTTCAGAAGGCCTTCGATAAGGTCCCGCATAAGAGATTAGCGTGTAAAGTTAAGGCACATGGGATTGGGGGCAAGGTATTGACTTGGATAGAGAACTGGTTGGCAGACAGAAAGCAAAGAGTTGGAATAAACGGGTCTTTTTCCGAATGGCAGGCAGTGACTAGTGGGGTACCGCAGGGATCGGTCCTTGGACCCCAGCTATTCACAATACATATAAATGATCTGGACAAGGGAACTAGATGTAATATCTCCAAATTTGCAGATGACACAAAGCTGGGTGGGCATGTGTGCTGTGAGGAGGATGTCAAGAAACTCAAGGATGATTTGGACATGTTGGGTGATTGGGCAGAAACATGGCAGATGCAATATAATGTGGATAAATGTGAGGTTATCCACTTTGGTGGCAAAAACAGGAAGGCAGATTATTATCTGAACGGCAATAGATTGGGAGAAGGGGAAGTGCAACGAGACCTGGGTGTCCTTGTGCACCAGTCGCTGAAGGTAAGCATGCATTTATGACATCAGCGCCGACCTGTATGGCTGCTGTTTTACGAGCTCCTCTCCAACTGGTAATTTAATGTTGTATTTAATTTATTTATTTGTATTTAATGTATTTTATGTGTTTAATATTGTATTTTAATATATTGTACTGTTCGTTTTTTTAGTATTCTACTGTTTAGTATTTAGCACTCTAGTTTTAGTATTAGTAGTTTAGTTGTTTTAAAAAATATATTCTACTGTTTAACCGACCTGTGTGGCTCATGAGGGTAGCCGCTGTTTTACGAGCTCGTCCACAACTTTCCACTTTATTTATTATTTTATTGTTATTATTAAACAATTTTGTAAGTACTGTTTCTTCACTTATCCACTATGACCGTCAATCACTTCTGGACATAAGATTGTCCGGCGATATAGGACCTACCCCCGATTTTTCGAACTGGGACTCTGCTGCTACTACCATCTACCCTCCCACCTGCTTACCTGACTTCATTCCTGTGATCAGGAAGCGACGACGGCGCAAGCGGGGCAGACGAGCAGGTGCATCAGTGAAGCTGAGGCGACATGAACACCACCCCCCCCCTTCCGAGTATTCTCCTGGCGAATGTGCAGTCAGAGTCATAGAGTCATAGAGTTTTACAGCACAGAAAGAGGCCCTTCGGCCCATCGTGTCTGCGCCGCCCATCCATCCCTGTCCAGTCTAATCCCATTTTCCAGCATTTGGTCCATAGCCTTGCATGCAATGGCATTTCAAGTGCTCATCCAAATGCTTCTTGAATGTTGTGAGGGTTCCTGCCTCTACCACCCTTTCAGGCATTGAGTTCCACATTCCAACCACCCTCTGGGTGAAAAAGTTCCTCCTCAAATCCCCTCTAAATCTCCTGCCCCTTACCCTGAATCTATGCCCCCTTGTTATTGACCCCCCTACTAAGGGGAAAAGTTCCTCTTTATCTACCCTATCTATGCCCCTCATCATTTTGTACACCTCAATCAGGTCCCCCCTCAGCCTTCTTTGCTCCAAGGAAAACAACCCCAGCCTGTCCAGCCTCTCTTCATAGCTGAGGCGCTCCATCCCAGGTAACATCCTGATGAATCTTCTCTGCACCCTCTCCAAAGCAATCACATCCTTCCTATAGTGAGGCGACCAGAACTGCACACAGTACTCCAGCTGTGGCCTCACCAGCATTTTGTACAGCTCCATCATAACCTCCCTGCTCTTATATTCTATGCCTCGGCTAATGAAGGCAAGTATCCCATATGCCTTTTTAACCACCTTATCTACCTGTTCCGCTGCCTTCAGGGATCTATGTACATGTACACCAAGGTCCCTCTGACCCTCTGTACTTCCTAGGGTCCTACCACTCATTGTGTATTCCCTTGCCTTATTTGTCCGTCCAAAATGCATCACCTCGCACTTTTCAGGGTTAAATTCCATTTGCCACTTTTCCGCCCATCTGACCAACCCGTTTATATCGTCCTGTAGCCTGAGGCTTTCCTCCTCACAATTTACCACCCCACCAATTTTCGTGTCATCTGCGAACTTACTGATCATACCTTTTACATTCTCATCCAAATCATTTATGTAGATCACAAACAACAAGGGACCCAGCACCGATCCCTGAGGTACCCCACTGGACACAGGCTTCCAGTCACAAAAGCAACCTTCGACCATCACCCTCTGCCTCCTGCCACTCAGCCAGTTTAGGATCCAACGCGCCAAGGCACCCTGGATCCCATGGGCTCTTACCTTCTTGACCAGTCTCCTATGCGGGACTTTGTCAAAAGCTTTACTGAAGTCCATGTAAACCACATCCACAGCATTTCCCTCATCCACCCCCCTAGTTACCCCCTCGAAAAATTCAATCAGATTTGTCAGACATGATTTACCCTTGACAAAGCCATGCTGACTATCCCCGATTAATCCTTGCCTCTCCAAGTGGAGACTAATTTTGTCCCTCAGAATTTTTTCCAATAATTTCCCTACCACAGATGTTAGGCTCACTGGCCTGTAATTCCCTGGTTTATCCCTGCTACCCTTCTTGAATAATGGTACTACGTTAGCTGTTCTCCAGTCCTCTGGTACATCCCCTGTGGCCAGAGAGGTTCTGAAAATTTGTGTCAGAGCCCCTGCAATCTCCTCCTTTGCCTCCCACAGCAGCCTGGGATACATCTCGTCCGGGCCTGGGGATTTATCCACTTTTTGGCCTGCTAAAACCGCTAGCACCTCCTCCCTCAGAGCAGCGGCGGCAGGCAGCGAGAGGCGGGACCTGAGGGAGACTCGGCGGCGATAAAAAGCGGCAGCGAGGCCAGGAGAGGCCTCAGAGCAGCGGCGGCAGGCAGCGAGAGGCGGGACCTGAGGGAGACTCGGCGGCGATAAAAAGCGGCAGCGAGGCTAGGAGAGGCCTCAGAGCAGCGGCGGCAGGCAGCGAGAGGCGGGACCTGAGGGAGACTCGGTGGCGATAAAAAGCGGCAGCGAGGCCAGGAGAGGCCTCAGAGCAGCGGCGGCAGGCAGCGAGAGGCGGGACCTGAGGGAGACTCGGCGGCGATAAAAAGCGGCAGCGAGGCCAGGAGAGGCCTCAGAGCAGCGGCGGCAGGCAGCGAGAGGCGGCGATAAAAAGCGGCAGCGAGGCCAGGAGAGGCATACCAAACTCCAGTCTGCGAGCTCGGTAGTTGCAGAGAGGTAAAAAGTAATCGGGGTGTGACGTCACCAGGGAGCAGGTAAGTGATTGGTTGGTGAGTATTTCTCTCTTTTCATTACAAGCTTGACTTCTGTGGTGTTAAATTTCTAGGGGCTCTGTTGTGGTGAGGACAGTTGGTAAATAAAGCGCCCTAGAGTATACCTGTAACTGGGGTATTGAATAAATTTTTTAGATTAATTAAAGGAGTAAGTCATGGCAGGAGAGCTCAGACCCGTGTTCTGCTCCTCCTGCTCTATGTGGGAAATCAGGGACGCTGCCAGTGTCCCTGGCGACCATGTGTGCGGGAAATGCATCCAGCTGCAGCTACTTGTAGACCGCATTGTGGCGCTCGAGCTGCGGGTGGATGAATTTTGGAGCATACGCGATGCTGAGAGGCTCGTGGATAGCACGTTTAGCGAGTTGTTCACGCCTCAGGGTAGGGCAGCACAGGGGGTGACCATCAGGCGGAGCAACAAAGGCAGGCAGGTAGTGCAGGGAACCCCTGCGGACATCCCCCTTTCAAACAAGTATACCGCTTTGGATACTGTTGAGGGGGATGACTCACCAGGGGAAGGCAGCAGCAGCCAACTTCCTGGCACTGGCGGTGCTCCTGCTGCCCAGGAAGGGGGGAAAAAGAGTGGGAGAGCAATAGTGGTAGGGGATTCTATAGTAAGGGGAACAGATAGGCGTTTCTGTGGCCGTAGACGTGAATCCAGGATGGTTTGTTGCCTCCCTGGTGCCAGGGTCAAGGATGTCACTGAGCGGCTGCAGGGCATTCTGGAGGGGGAGGGTGAACAGCCAGTGGTCATGGTCCACATTGGTACCAACGACATAGGTAAAAAGAGGGATGAGGTCCTGCAGCAAGAATTTAGGGAGCTAGGTGAAGGATTAAAGAGCAGGACCTCAAGGGTTGTAATCTTTGGATTACTCCCGGTGCCACGTGCTAGTAAGTATAGGAATAGGAAGATAGAACAGATGAATGCGTGGCTAAAGGGATGGTGCAGGGGGGAGGGCTTTAGTTTCCTGGATCACTGGGTCTGCTTCTGGGAAAGGTGGGACTTGTACAAGTCGGACGGTTTACACCTGAACCAGAGGGGAACCAATATCCTTGCGGGGAGGTTTGCTAGCACTGCTGGGGGCGGTTTAAACTAACTTGGCAGGGGGATGGGGTACAGAGTGGAGCTATAGTAGGGGGTGATTTACAGCCAAATACAGAGGGAAAAACAAGTCAGCTGGGAAGGCAAAGCAAATATGTGAAGGCAAAAGAGAATATGGCAGGGCTGGAAGGCATTTATTTTAATGCAAGGAGTCTTGCAAATAAGGTGGATGAACTGAAGTTGTTGTTGAACACATGGGAGTACGATATTGTTGCTATCACGGAGACATGGTTGAGGGAGGGTCAGGACTGGCAGCTCAATATTCCGGGGTATAGAATCTTCAGGCGAGACAGAGGGGGGTGTAAAAGGGGAGGGGGTGTTGCAATATTAATTAAGGAGTCAATTACTGCTGTAAGGAGGGATGATATATTAGCGGGTTCCTCTAATGAGGCCATATGGGTAGAACTTAAAAACAAAAAGGGGGCAAGCACTTTGCTGGGAGTGTACTATAGGCCCCCAAACAGTCAGGGGGAGATAGAGGAACAGATATGTAGGCAAATCTCAGAAAAGTGCGAAAATAATAGGGTAATAATAGTGGGGGATTTCAACTTCCCCAATATAAATTGGGATAGTCAGAGTGTGAAAGGCTTAGAGGGTGCAGAATTCTTAAAGTGCATCCAGGAGAGCTTTTTGAGCCAACATGTAGAAAGTCCTACAAGAGAGGGGGCGGTACTGGACCTAATTCTGGGGAATGTAGCCGGGCAAGTGGTGGAAGTGTCAGTAGGAGAGCATTTTGGCGAAAGTGAGATTTAAGGTGGTCATGGAAAAGGACAAAGACGGCCCGGAAATAAGGGTTCTAAATTGGGGGAAGGCCGATTTTAATATGATAAGGCAGGATCTGGCCAAATTGGACTGGGAGCAGCTACTTCTAGGAAAATCCGCATCAAAACAGTGGGAGACTTTCAGAAGGGAAATAGAGAGAGTACAACGCCAACATGTTCCTGTAAAGGTCAAGGGTGGGACCAACAAGCAAAGGGAACCTTGGATGACAAGGGATATACAAAAATGCATTAGAAATAAAAGGGGGGCTTTTGGCAGTTACAAAAGACTAAAGACGGAAGAAGCCCTAGAGGAGTATAAAAAATGCAGGGGCATACTTAAAAAAGAAATTAGGAGGGCGAGGAGGGGCCATGAAATAACACTGGCGAGCAAAATAAAGGAAAATCCTAAGATGTTTTATAAGTATATTAAGGGCAAGAGGATAACCAGGGAAAGGGTAGGGCCCATTAGGGACCAAAGTGGCAATCTGTGTGTAGAGCCAGAGGATGTAGGCGGGGTTTTAAATGAATTTTTTGCATCTGTGTTCACTATGGAGAAAGACGATGCAGACATAGAAATCGGGCAAGGGGACTGGACAATAAGCTGGACGAACTCAGAGGGAGGCTCACCTTCCAGCGAGACATTTAGAACTGCAACGTCTTGATTTTTACTGAGACTTGGCTTGATCCATCGACACCAGCTTCGGCCATTCAACCAGAGGGATTCAACATTCACCGGCTAGACCGAACAAAGGACTCGGGGAAAAATAGAGGGGGTGGAGTATGCTTTATGATCAACAATTCTTGGTGTTCCGACGTGGAACTACTTACATCTTCTTGTTCACCCGATCTTGAACACCTGATGATCAAATGCCGACCCTTCTACCTCCCGAGAGAGTTCTCACCCGTGATCATTACAGCGGTGTATATTCCACCACAGGCCGACGCGAATAGGGCACTAAACGAGCTGTATGGGATCATTAGCAGGCTTGAAACTTCCCATCCAGAGGCTGCATTCATTGTGGCTGGCGATTTCAACAAAGCCAATCTGAAGAAAGTACTGCCTAAATACCATCAGCATATCACCTGCCCAACGCGAGCCAAGAACACACTAGATCACGTTTACACTCCGTTCTGGGATGGATACAAGGCCCTCCCCCGCCCTCCCTTCGGCAAATCAGATCACGACTCCATCCTGCTGCTACCCACCTATAGGCAGAAACTGAAACAGGAAAAGCCTGTGATGAGATCTCTACAACGGTGGTCGGATCAATCAGGCGCTATGTTACAAGACTGTTTTGATTCCACTGACTGGGATATGTTCCGGAATGCCTCGGACAATGACATCAACACATATACAGATTCAGTCATTAGTTTCATAAACAAGTGCATAGGCGACGTTGTTCCGAGGATTGTTGTACGAACATTTCCCAACCAGAATCCATGGGTAAATGGCGATATCCGTGCTATGCTAAAAGCACGGTCCATCGCATTCAACTCTGGGGACATGGATGAGTACAAGAAATCAAGGTACGACCTCAGAAAAACCATCAAAAATGCAAAAAGGCAATACACGGACAAAGTGGAGTCACACTATCATAGCTCAAATTCGCGAAGGATGTGGAGTGGACTACAATCTATTACAGACTACAAAGGGAAACCCAGCTGTGTCATGCCCAGCAATGCCTCTCTCCCGGATGAGCTTAACACTTTTTACGCCCGGTTTGAGGCCAACAACAACTGGCCTGTTACAAGGGCGCCCGTGGCTCAGGACGACTGGGTCTTCTCAATCTCCGTGGCTGACGTGAGCAAGACCTTTGAGAGAGTGAACACCCACAAAGCACCCGGTCCAGATGGAATCCCTGGGTGTGTCCTTAGAGCATGCGCTGACCAGCTGGCAGCCGTGTTTACGGATATATTCAACCGTTCACTGTACCAGTCTGTAGTCCCCACCTGCTTCAAGATGACATCGGTTATTCCAGTCCCCAAAAAAACAAAAGTAACCTGTTTAAACGACCACCGCCCCATAGCACTCACTTCTGTCATCATGAAGTGCTTTGAGAGGCTGGTCAAAACCCACATCAACTCGTTACTACCTGACACACTGGACCCACTCCAATTTGCCTACCGCCCAAACAGATCTAGGGATGATGCCATCGCCACTGTACTGCACACTGCCTTATCACACCTGGATAAGAGGAACACCTATGTGAGAATGTTATTCATTGATTATAGTTCAGCATTCAATACCATTATCCCCTCCAAGCTTGTCAATAAGCTCAGTGAGCTAGGACTTAACACCTCCCTATGCAACTGGATCCTGGACTTCCTGACGGGAAGACCCAAGGTGGTGAAAATAGGCAGTAACACCTCCTCCACACTGACCCTGAACACGGGAGCTCCCCAGGGTTGTGTGCTCAGCCCCCTTCTGTACTCCCTGTTTACTCATGACTGCGTGGCCACGCACAACTTCAACTCCATCATCAAGTTTGCTGATGACACTACCGTTGTAGTCCTGATCACAGATGGCGACGAGACAGGCTACAGGGAGGAGGTAAGAGCCCTAGGAGAATGGTGCAAGTACAACAACCTCTCCCTCAACATCAGCAAAACAAAGGAGATGATCGTGGATTACAGGAAGCGGCAGGGGGAGGGACACACCCCAATCTACATCGAAGGGGCTGAGGTGGAGGGGGTCAGCAGCTTCAAATTCCTGGGTGTATTCATTATGGAGGACTTAACGTGGTCCCATCACACCGACGTTGTAACGAAGAAGGCATGCCAACGCCTGTTCTTCCTCAGGAGACTGAAGAAATTTGGAATGGCCCCCCAGATTCTCACCAACTTCTACCGGTGCACCATCGAGAGTATCCTGTCCGGCTGCATCACTACCTGGTATGGCAACTGCACCGCCACAGACCGCAAGGCTCTACAGATGGTAGTGAAAGCTGCACAACACACTATAGGAATTAAACTACCTGCTGTGCAGGATATCTACCCCGAGAGGTGCCGGGGGAAGGCCCTGAGAATCATCAAAGACGCGAGTCACCCCAGCCACAACCTCTTCGCCCTGCTCCCGTCCGGTAAGAGATACCGAAGCATACGGTCTCGTACCAGCAGGTTTCGAAACAGCTTCTACCCCCAGGCCATAAGACTCATGAACGATTAATTTGTTATTATTTATTACTGTTGTTTTATTTATTATTACTGTCTTTCTATTAGTATTTTTATCATTGCTATGCCATATTTATTCAAATGTTGGGAGGACTCGTAAAAATCAACATTTCATTGTGCAGTACACACGTCTGCTGCATATATGACAAATAACATTGAATTGAATTGAATTGAATTGCAGGTGCAGCAGGCGGTTAAGAAGGCAAATGGTACGTTGGCCTTCGTAGCGAGAGGGTTTGAGTACAGGAACAAGGATGTCTTGCTGCAGTTGTACAGGGCCTTGGTGAGACCACATCTTGAGTATTGTGTGCAGTTTTGGTCGCCTTATCTGAGGAAGGATGCTCTTGCCATGGAAGGAGTTCAGCGAAGTTTCACCAGGCTGATACCTGGGATGGCAGGAATGGCGTATGAGGAGAGATTGGGTCGATTGGACTTGTACTCGCTGGAGTTTAGAAGAATGAGAGGTGATCTCATTGAAACTTACAAAATTCAGACAGGACTGGACAGACTAGATGCAGGAAGGATGTTCCCGATGGTCGGGGAGTCCAGAACCAGGGGACACAGCCTAAGGATTAAGGGTAGGCCATTTAGGACAGAAATGAAGAGGAATTTCTTCACCCAGAGAGTGGTGAACCTGTGTAACTCTCTACCACAGAAGGCGGTGCAGGCCAATTTATTAAATGTATTCAAGAAGGAGTTGGATATATTTCTTAAGGCTAAAGGGATCAAGGGGTATGGGGAGAAAGCAGGGACCGGGTACTGAATTTGGATGATCAGCCATGATCACATTGAATGGCGGAGCAGGCTCGAGGGGCCGAATGGCCTACTCCTGCTCCTATCTTCTATGTTTCTATGTTTCTATGTTTGGCTGCACTGCCTCCCATGGTGGAATAGCCCTTACAGTGTGAAGCCCTGATCTTGGCTGCACTGCCTCCCATGGTCGATTAGCCCTTACAGTGTGTAAAGTGCTGAATGCGCGTATGAGTTTCCTGAAAGGGCCATAGGTGTTGGATGAGGGCTGGGCATTGGGGCTTTCAGGACCCTTTGGCCATAAAGTGAGGTGGACATGCAGGGATGAAGAGGATTCTGAAAAGGGCACTCACCCTGACGACCTGAGTGAGGTCGTTGAACTTCTTCCTGCATTGCACAGGGGTCCTAGGCACCATGCTGCTGGAGGTCACGCTGTGAGCCACCTCCCTCCAAGCTTTTCGATAGTCGTTGGGCAGCGGCCTCCTGCCACTGTCCGGGAACAGGATAGATCGCCTGCGCTCCACTGCACCAACCAGAACCTGCAAGGCCCCCTCGCTGAACCGCTGCGCTCGCTCCCTGGCCCTCTCCATGGTCCTAGGCGTAAGAATGTGGCAGCAGCTCTGTCCAGGCCGAGAATCAGGGCTCCGATGCGCAGGGTGTGGCTGCAATCCAAGATTGAACCTCCCCTTTAAGAGCTGACCGGCGCCAGCGTGTCTGCGTACAATCGCTAACTGGCCACACCTGCGCTGCACCCGCCCTCGGTGGTAGCACCTCGCTTCTTCGGCTTAGCGCCTTAAGACAGTCGTGCAGCGCCTCTTTTAGCGCTCCAAGCACCTCCTGGGGCGAAGCAGGCCAATTTACCAGTAGGCGGCGATAATTTGCGCCGGGTGCAAAATTTCGCGCCCGGACGATACTTACGCCCCAAACGGGGCGATACTGAATTTCTCCCCCTAAGGGTCTAGTGAGAAGGAAGAATTAAAGGAAATTAGTATTAGTAAAAAAATAGTGCTGGAGAAATTAATGGGACTGAAAGCTGATAAATCCCCAGAGCCCAATAATCTGCATCCCAGAGTACTAAAAGAGGTAGCCATGGAAATAGTGGATGCATTGGTTGTCATCTTCCAAAATTCTATAGATTATGGAACAGTTCCTGCAGATTGGAGGGGGGCAAATGTAACCCCACTATTTAAAAAAGGAGGGAGAGAGAAAACAGGGAACTACAGACCGGTTAGCCTAACATCAGTAGTAGGGAAAATGCTAGAGTCTATTATAAAGGATGTGATAACAGAACACTTAGAAAATTTTAACAGGATTAGACAAAGTCAACATAGATTTATGAAAGGGAAATCGTGTTTGACAAACCTACTGGAGTTTTTTGAGGATGTAACTGGTAGAATAGATAAGGGAGAACCAGTGGATGTGGTGCTTTTGGATTTTCAAAAGGCCTTTGATAAAGTCCCACATAAGAGGTTAGTGTGCAAAATTAAAGCACATGGGATTGGGGGTAATGTACTGGCATGGATTGAAAATTGGTTAACAGACAGGAAACAGAGAGTAGGAATAAACGGGTCTTTTTCAGGGTGGCAGGCGGTGACTAGTGGGGTCAGCAGGGATCAGTGCTTGGGCCCCAGCTATTCACAATATATATCAATGATTTGGATGAGGGAACCTGTTGTGTCGGTACCTTTCTACCTAGACACAATTTAGGACTCAGAACTCAGAGATTCAAACATGAAGTGCTTTATTGGAAGGAAAGGAAGTTCTGGCAAGTTCCGAACAAAGAGAGCTAAAACTTAACAGAGAACACCCAACCATTTATCTCCTGTGACAGCGCCACCACAGGTGGGAGGAGAACACACAATAGAACACACAATACATAACAGAACCAAATGTAATATTTACAAGTTTGCTAATGACATGAAACTAGGTGGGATTGTGAGTTGTGAGGAGGATGCAAAGAGGCTTCAGGGCAATTTAGACAAGTTGAGTGAGTGGGCAAATACATGGCAGATGCAGTATAACGTGGATAAATGTGAAGTTAACCACTTCGGTAGGAAAAACAGAAAGGCAGAGTATTATTTAAATGGTGATAGATTGGGAAATGTTGATGTACAAAGGGACCTGGGTGTCCTTGTACACCAGTCACTGAAAGCAAACATGCAGGTGCAGCAGGCAGTTAGGAAGGCAAATGGTATGTTGGCCTTCATTGCAAGGGGATTTGAGTACAGGAGCAAGGATGTCTTACTACAGTTATACAGGGCCTTGGTGAGACCACACCTGGAGTACTGTGTGCAGTTTTGGTCTCCTTACCTAAGAAAGGATATACTTGCCATAGAGGGAGTGCAGCGAATGTTCACAAGATTGATTCCTGGGATGGCAGGGCTGTCATATGAGGAGAGATTGTGTCGACTAGGCCTGTATTCACTAGCGTTTAGAAGAATGAGAGGGGATCTCATTGAAACTTATAAAATTCTGACAGGGCTAGACAGACTGGATGCAGGGAGGATGTTTCCCCTGGCTGGGGGTCTAGAACGAGGGGTCACAGTCTCAGGATACGGGGTAGGACATTTAGGACTGAGATGAGAAGAGAGTTCTTCACTCAGAGGGCGGTGAATCTGTGGAATTCTCTACCACAGAAGGCTGTGGAGGCCAAGTCACTGAATATATTTAAGAAGGAGATAGATTTCTAGACACAAAAGGCATCAAGGGGTATGGGGAGAGAGCGTGAATATGGTATTGAGATAGAGGATCAGCCATGATTATATTGAATGGCGGAGCCGGCTCGAAGGGCCGAATGGCCTACTCCTGCTCCCATTTTTCTATGTTTCTATTTTTCTATAACTCTCCTGCTCTTCTTTGAAATAGTGCCATGGGATCTTTTACATCCACCCGAGAGAGCAGACGGGGCCTCGGTTTAACGTCTCATCCAAAAGACGGCACCTCCGACAGTGCAGCACTCCCTCAGCACTGCAGTGGAGTGTCAGCCTAGATTTTCGTACTCAAGTCTCGTGGACTGGGACTTGAACCCACGGCCTGCTGACTCAGAGACGAGGGTACGTCCACTCAGGGTGCCTTATGCCCTCTGACACTACCCAAGTGGCCACCCTTGACCTCAGCTTCACTTAATAACTGCAATTGGTGATCCTAAAGGGCCAGTACTGGGTAAAGCCATCTGCACCTCAGCAAAATCATGCATCACATGTTAAATGGGTAAAAGAAGACTTATTCCAAATACTTAAAGGAATAGATAAATTGAGTCATAGAGTTATACAGCACAGAAAGAGGCCCTTCGGCCCATCGAGTCTGTGCCAGCCATCAAGCCCTCTCTATTCCAATCCCGTTTTCCAGCACTTGGCCCGTAGCCTTGTATGCTATGGCGTTTCAAGTGCTCATCTAAATGCTTCTTGAATGTTGTGAGGGTTCCTGCCTCTACCACCCTTTCAGGCAGTGAGTTCCAGATTCCAACCACCCTCTGGGTGAAAAGTTTTTCCTCAAATCCCCTCTAAACCTCCTGCCCCTTACCTTGAAACTATGCCCTCTGGTTATTGTCCCCTCTACTAAGGGGAAAAGTTCCTTTCTATCTACCCTATCTATGACCCTCATAATTATGTACACCTCAATCAGGTCCCCCCTCAGCCTTCTCTGCTCTAAGGAAAACAACCCCAGCCTGTTTAGTCTTTCTTCATAGCTGAAGCGCTCCAGCCCAGGTAACATCCTGGTGAATCTTCTCTGCACCCTCTCCAATGCAATCACATCCTTCCTATAGTGTGGCGACCAGAACTGCACACAGTATTCCAGCTGTGGCCTCACCAGCGTTTTGTACAGCTCCGTCATAACCTCCCTGCTCTTATATTCTATGCGTCGGCTAATGAAGGCAAGTATCCCATATGCCTTTTTAACCACCTTATCTACCTGTCCTGCTGCTTTCAGGGATCTATGTACATGTACACCAAGGTCTCTCTGATCCTCTGTCCTTCCTAGAGTCCTACCATTCATTGTGTATTCCCTTGCCTTGTTAGTCCTCTCAAAATGCATCACCTCAGACTTTTCAGGGTTAAATTGCATTTGCCACTGTTCTGCCCATCTGACCAACCCGTCTATATCGTCCTGTAGCCTGAGGCTTCCCTCCTCGCTATTTACCACTCCACCAATTTTTGTGTCATCTGCGAACTTACTGATCATACCTCCTACATTCATATCTAAATCATTAATGAACACTACAAACAGCAAGGGACCCAGCACCGATCCCTGTGGTACACCACTGGACACAGGCTTCCAGTCACAAAAGCAACCTTCGACCATCACCCTCTGCCTCCTGCCACTAAGCCAATTTTGGATCCAATGTGCCAAATTGCCCTGGATCCCATGGGCTCTTACCTTCTTGACCAGTCTCCCATGCGGGATTTTGTCAAAAGCCTTACTGAAGTACATGTAGACTACATCAACTGCACTACCCTCATCCACACACCTAGTCACCCCCTCGAAAAATTCAATCAAATTGGTTAGACATGATCTCCCCCTGACAAAGCCATGCTGACTATCCCTGATTAATCCTTGCCTCTCCAAGTGGAGACTAATTCTGTCCCTCAGAATTTTTTCCAATAATTTCCCTACCACTGATGTTAGGCTCACTGGCCTATAATTCCCTGGTTTATCCCTAATACCCTTCTTGAATAATGGTACTATGTTAGCTGTCCTCCAGTCCTCTGGCACCTCCCCTGTGGCCAGAGAGGTTCTGAAAATTTGTGTCAGAGCCCCTGCAATCTCCTCCCTTGCCTCACACAGCAGCCAGGGGATTTATCCACTTTTAAGCCCAATAAAACCGCTAGTACCTCCTCCCTTTCCATGCTAATTTGTTCAAGTATATCACAATCCCCCAGCCTGATTCCTATGCCTACATCGTCCTTCTCCATAGTGAACACAGATGCAAAATATTAATTTAAAACCTCACCTGCATCTTCCGGCTCTACACACAGATTGCCACTTTAGTCCCTAATGGGCCCTACTCTTTCCCTGGTTATCCTCTTGCTGTTAATATACTTATAAAACACCTAGGGATTTTCCTTTATTTTGCCCGCCAGTGTTTTTTCATGCCCCCTCTTCGCTCTCCTCATTTCTTTTTTAAGTACCCCCCTGCACTTTCTATACTCCTCTAGGGCTTCCACTGTTTTTAGTCCTTTGTATCGGCCAAAAGCCTCCCTTTTATTCCTAATCCATTCTTGTATATCCCTTGATATCCAGGGTTCCCTGGAGGTCGCACCCTTGACCTTTATGGGAACATGTTGTCGCTGTACTCTCTCTATTTCCTTTCTGAATGACTCCCACTGCTCTGATGTGGATTTTCCTATAAGTAGCTGATCCCAGTCCACTTTGGCCAGATCCTGCCGTATCATATTAAAATCGGCCTTCCCCCAATTTAGAACCTTTATTTCCAGTCCATCTTTGTCCTTTTCCATGACTACCTTAAATCTCACTGAATTATGGTCACTGTCACCAAAATGCTCTCCTACTGACGCTTCTACCACTTGCCTGGCTACATTCCCTAGAATTAGGTCCAGTACCACCCCCTCTCTTGTAGGACTTTCTATATGCTGGCTCAAAAATCTCTCCTGGATGCACTTTAAGAATTCTGCACCCTCTAAGCCTTTCACACTCTAGACTATCCCAGTTAATATTGGGGAAATTGAAATCCCCTACTATTATTACCCTATTATTTCTACACTTCTCTGAGATTTGCCTACATATCTGTTCCCCTATCTCCCCCTGACTGTTAGGGGCCTATAGTACACTCACAGCAAAGTGCTTGCCCCCTTTTTGTTTTTAGGTTCTACCCATATGGCCTCATTAGAGGAACCTGCTAAGATATCATCCCTCCTAACTGCAGTAATTGACTCCTTGATTAATATTGTGACACCCCCTCCTCTGTCTCGCCTGAAGATTCTATATCCCGAAATATTGAGCTGCCAGTCCTGCCCCTCCCTCAGCCATGTCTCTGTGATAGCAACAATATCATGCTCCCACATGTTTATCAACACCTTCAATTCATCTGCCTTACTCACAAGACTCCTTGCATTAAAATAAATGCCATCCAGCCTTGCCAAACTCCCTTATGCCGTTACATATTTGCTCTGCCTTCCAGACTGACTTGTTTTTTCCTCTATATTTGGCTGTGCATCACCCCCTACTATAGCTCCACTCCGTATCCCATCGCCCTGCCAAGTTAGTATAACCCCACCCCCCCAACAGCACCAGCAAACCTCCCCGCAAGGATGTTGGTCCCGTTCCGGTTCAGGTGCAACCCGCCCAACTTGTACAGGTCCCACCTTCCCCAGAAACAGACCCAGTGATCCAGAAAACTAAAGCCCTCCCTCCTGCACCAACTCTTTAGCCACGCATTCATCTGCTCTATCCTCCTATTCCTATACTCACCAACATGTGGCACACCGGGATTAATCCAGAGATTACAACCTTTGAGGTCCTGCTTTTTAATCTGCTACCTAGCTCCCTAAATTCTTGTTGCAGGACCTCATCCCCCTTCCTACCTATGTCGTTGGTACCAATATGAACCACGACCTCTGACAGTTCGCCCTCCCCCTTCAGAATGCCCTGCAGCCGTTCAGTGACATCCTTGACCCTGGCACCAGGGAGGCAACATACCATGCTGGAGTCACGTCTGCGGCCGCAGAAACACCTGTCTGCACCCCTCGCTATTGAGTCTCCTACCACTATTACCCTTCCACTCTTACTCCTCCCCCCTTGTGCAGCTGAGCCACCCACAGTGCCGTGAACTTGGCTCTGGCTGCACTCCCCAGAGGAACCGTCACTTTCACCGTTTTCTAACACAGAAAAACGGTTGTTGAGTGAGGTGCACTCTGGGGATTTCCTGACTATCTGCCTGCCCCCATTCTTCTGACTGGTGGTCTCCCATTCCCTCTCTGACTGCACTTTCTTAAGCTGCGGGGTGACCACGTCTAAAAACATGCTATCCACGTAACTCTCAGCCTCGCGGATACACTGCAGTGCCTCCAGCTGACGCTCGAGCTCCGAAAATCGGATCTCAAGTTGACCAAACCGTTGGCACTTACTGCACATGTGGTCATCCTGACTGCAAGAAGCGTCTACGAATTCCCACATGCTGCAGGCCATGCAACGCACGGGGCTGAGGTCCCGTCATACTTTTAATTAAAAAACTCTTACCTCAAATTTAAACTCTCGGATTCTCGCTCTCCTGAACTACCTTAAAAGAAATAAACTTCTTGAGCCCCAAGAGTGCATTAAGAGGCACACGCCACAAACTATAGTAGCAGAGACACAGGAGCACTTCAAAGAGGGAAAGGGCACAGACAGTCTCGATTGAACTATTAGGGGCAGCGGCTGGGCTGGACTGGGCTGCCCAGGGAGGCTGTTATTGTGCAAGCAATGGGAGAGAATTGGATTGATGGTTGAGGGAATCAGTGATTTGCGAGGGATTCTGTAGTGTATGTATCCGTCTACCTTTAAGAAAACCATTGTATGTAACCGCTCACCTTTAAGAGAACTATTTTAGGTGTGGCACTACTTTGTTGGCTTCTGTATACTGTAATACCGACGGTGACCACACCGGTATATAAGTGCTGTGTCAGGATTTATTTGGCAGATTCGCCCTGACCTTCGAATAGTAAAGTCCTGTTTTAAGTTACCCTGGTAGTCTGTGTATTAATTAACTAAACAACCCACAGACTTTACAGTGGCGACGAGTCCGATCGTACCCTGCGGCAACAATACTTCCGAAGCAGTTAACGAGCGTCGAGAAGAGGCAACCGCCCTCGTCATTCTGCTGGGAGAAAACTCGAGTCTGCAGAGCTGGAAAGGAGGAAGAATTCAGAGACAAAGACTTCCATCAGCAACAGGCACTGACTGTCCCTTCTGCCACGGTGAGGAGTGAGCCGATCAGCACGAGAAGCAAGCCGGCCACGGTGACTGTGAGTAAGGGAAAAGTATAAAGAATAACCGGAGGATAAGGGCGGTGCACTCGACCACGGTTGAGGGGGAAAGGAGCCGGACAGAAGTCGGGCCCAGAGGCGCTGAGACTGGGGCAGCGTGGAGCAAGGAAGCCGTGGTACAGACAGGCTGGGGACGCAACGGCGTCGTGAGACAGCTAGACCGCGACCGGCGAAAAAGGCCGGGCAGCGACCGAAGCCACGAAGCGCTGCGACCGGGAGCATAGGCGCGGGAAGATATAAAAACTCAGCCGCAGCCGGGGAGGGAAGCACCGGACTGCGAGAGGGCTGGGAGGCGCGATTGGGAGCCGAGCGAGCGGGAGAGGCAGAGCCGACCAAGGGGGAACTGAGCGAGAGCCAGTCCAGCGGCTGAAACTGTTTGCCGTCAACGGGGTGTACCCAGCGCCGGTAGAGCCGAGCGAGCGGGAGAGAGACAGAGCCCGAGCAAGGGGAACTGAGTGAGAGCCAGCCCAGCGGCTGAAACTGTTCGCCGTCAACGGGGTACCCAGCGCCGGTTGCCCTGCCGAGAAAAGGGAAAGCACTGAAGCCGACGCGCAGGCTGTGAACCTGAAAGCCAGCGGCCGTCGCCCGTGGGGAAAGTGTACCCCTCCCGCCAGGGGAAGAAACGCGGGAAGCCGCCATTAGGCGGAGAAGAAGACAGAAGCGGGGAACTGCCATTGAAGTGGGCGGGGAGAGAAGATAAGCGCGGGAAACCGCCATTTTTGCGGGAACCGCCATCTTGAAGAAAAAAAAAAGAAAATTTAAAGAAATAATCCGTGGTGTTATCAGGAAGAGAGGAAGATGCCTAAGCGTGGTAACATCAACGATTTTAATTCCGAGGTAGAAGACTGGGCCACGTATGTGGAACGCATTGAAATCTATGGTGAGGCCAATAAAATAGAAGAAGATGACAAAGCTATAACCTTGCTAAACTCGATGGGCGCGAAGACATACGGGCTCTTGAAGCATCTACTAGCACCAGCTAAACCGGCGGATCAGACTTTCGATGATATTGTGACTGTTCTGAAGGATCACTTGAACCCCACACCGTTGATGTTGGCGGAACGATTCAAATTCTATGCGAGAACGCAAAGGAAAGACGAAAGCAACGCAGAATACTTGGTCGAACTGCGTAGACTAGCGAAACACTGCCAGTTTGGAGGGAATCTGACAGAGGCATTGCGAGACAAGTTCGTGTGCGGGTTGTCAAAGGAAGGAACGCAAAAGCGACTACTCGAAGAGAACGACCTTACACTTGACAGGGCTGTCCTTATTGCAGCATCGCACGAAGCCGCAGAGAAGGGAACTGCGGAAATGCAGCTAAAGGCAGCGGCACTCAGTGTGGATCAAATTACCTCGAGTACAACAAAATGCTATCGTTGTGGGAAGACAACACACGACCAGAATCAATGCTGGTTTAAGAACCAGGAATGTAGGAAATGTGGCAAACTGGGTCACATAGCTAAGGTATGCCGGTCAGGGAAGAAGACCAACAACCAAAGGAAGCCATCACAGGAAAAGTACAACAAGGTACACAAGGTGGCTGAGAAGAGTTCAGACGAACAGAATTCGGACTCAGACCCAAACGGCCAGGAGCTGGGCAGTCTGAGAATTCACAATGTGAGTAAGGAAGCTGACCTACAAACTATCTGGGTCATGCTAAAAATAGCTGGAGTCATAGAGTCAAAGAGTCATAGAGTTTTACAGCACAGAAAGAGGCCCTTCGGCCCATCGTGTCTGCGCCGCCCATCCATCCCTGTCCAGTCTAATCCCATTTTCCAGCATTTGGTCCATAGCCTTGTATGCAATGGCATTTCAAGTGCTCATCCAAATGCTTCTTGAATGTTGTGAGGGTTCCTGCCTCCACCACCCTTTCAGGCATTGAGTTCCACATTCCAACCACCCTCTGGGTGAAAAAGTTCCTCCTCAAATCCCCTCTAAATCTCCTGCCCCTTACCCTGAATCTATGCCCCCTTGTTATTGACCCCCCCACTAAGGGGAAAAGTTCCTCTTTATCTACCCTATCTATGCCCCTCATCATTTTGTACACCTCAATCAGGTCCCCCCTCAGCCTTCTCTGCTCCAAGGAAAACAACTCCAGCCTGTCCAGCCTCTCTTCATAGCTGAGGCGCTCCATCCCAGGTAACATCCTGGTGAATCTTCTCTGCACCCTCTCCAAAGCAATCACATCCTTCCTATAGTGAGGCGACCAGAACTGCACACAGTACTCCAGCTGTGGCCTCACCAGCGTTTTGTACAGCTCCATCATAACCTCCCTGCTCTTATATTCTATGCCTCGGCTAATGAAGGCAAGTATCCCATATGCCTTTTTAACCACCTTATCTACCTGCTCCGCTGCCTTCAGGGATCTATGTACATGTACACCAAGGTCCCTCTGACCCTCTGTACTTCCTAGGGTCCTACCACTCATTGTGTATTCCCTTGCCTTATTTGTCCGTCCAAAATGCATCACCTCGCACTTTTCAGGGTTAAATTCCATTTGCCACTTTTCCGCCCATCTGACCAACCCGTTTATATTGTCCTGTAGCCGGAGGCTTTCCTCCTCGCAATTTACCACCCCACCAATTTTCGTGTCATCTGCAAACTTACTGCTCATACCTTTTACATTCTCATCCAAATCATTTATGTAGATCACAAACAATAAGGGACCCAGCACCGATCCCTGAGGTACCCCACTGGACACAGGCTTCCAGTCACAAAAGCAACCTTCGACCATCACCCTCTGCCTCCTGCCACTCAGCCAGTTTAGGATCCAACGCGCCAAGGCACCCTGGATCCCATGGGCTCTTACCTTCTTGACCAGTCTCCTATGCGGGACTTTGTCAAAAGCTTTACTGAAGTCCATGTACACCACATCCACAGCATTTCCCTCATCCACCCCACTAGTCATCCCCTCGAAAAATTCGATCAGATTTGTTAGACATGATTTACCCTTGACAAAGCCATGCTGACTATCCCCGATTAATCCTTGCCTCTCCAAGTGGAGATTAATTTTGTCCCTCAGAATTTTTTCCAATAATTTCCCCACCACAGATGTTAGACTCACTGGCCTGTAATTCCCTGGTTTATCCCTGCTATCCTTCTTGAATAATGGTACTACGTTAGCTGTTCTCCAGTCCTCTGGTACATCCCCTGTGGCCAGAGAGGTTCTGAAAATTAGTGTCAGAGCCCCTGCAATCTCCTCCCTTGCCTCCCACAGCAGCCTGGGATACATCTCGTCCGGGCCTGGGGATTTATCCACTTTTTGGCCCGCTAAAACCGCTAGCACCTCCTCCCTCTCGATGCTAATATGTTCAAGTATGTCACAGTCCCCTTGCCCGATTTCTATGTCTGCATCGTCTTTCTCCATAGTGAACACAGATGCAAAAAATTCATTTAAAACCCCGCCTACATCCTCTGGCTCTACACACAGATTGCCACTTTGGCCCCTAATGGGCCCTACCCTTTCCCTGGTTATCCTCTTGCCTTTAATATACTTATAAAACATCTTAGGATTTTCCTTTATTTTGCTCGCCAGTGTTATTTCATGGCCCCTCCTCGCCCTCCTAATTTCTTTTTTAAGTATGCCCCTGCACTTTTTATACTCCTCTAGGGCTTCTTCTGTCTTTAGTCTTTTGTAACTGCCAAAAGCCCCCCTTTTATTTCGAATGCATTTTTGTATATCCCTTGTCATCCAAGGTTCCCTTTGCTTGTTGGTCCCACCCTTGACCTTTACAGGAACATGTTGGCGTTGTACTCTCTCTATTTCCCTTCTGAAAGTCTCCCACTGTTTTGATGTGGATTTTCCTATAAGCAGCTGCTCCCAGTCCACTTTGGCCAGATCCTGCCTTATCATATTAAAATCGGCCTTCCCCCAATTTAGAACCCTTATTTCCGGGCCGTCTTTGTCTTTTTCCATGACCACCTTAAATCTCACCGAATTATGGTCACTGTCGCCAAAATGCTCTCCTACTGACACTTCCACCACTTGCCCGGCTACATTCCCCAGAATTAGGTCCAGTACCGCCCCCTCTCTTGTAGGACTTTCTACATGTTGGCTCAAAAAGCTCTCCTGGATGCACTTTAAGAATTCTGCACCCTCTAAGCCTTTCACACTCTGACTGTCCCAATTTATATTGGGGAAGTTGAAATCCCCCACTATTATTACCCTATTATTTTCGCACTTCTCGGAGATTTGCCTACATATCTGTTCCTCTATCTCCCCCTGACTGTTTGGGGGCCTATAGTACACTCCCAGCAAAGTGCTTGCCCCCTTTTTGTTTTTAAGTTCTACCCATATGGCCTCATTAGAGGAACCCGCTAATATATCATCCCTCCTTACAGCAGTAATTGACTCCTTAATTAATATTGCAACACCCCCTCCCCTTTTACACCCCCCTCTGTCTCGCCTGAAGATTCTATACCCCGGAATATTGAGCTGCCAGTCCTGACCCTCCCTCAACCATGTCTCCGTGATAGCAACAATATCCTACTCCCATGTGTTCAACAACAACTTCAGTTCATCCACCTTATTTGCAAGACTCCTTGCATTAAAATAAATGCCTTCCAGCCCTGCCATATTCTCTTTTGCCTTCACATATTTGCTCTGCCTTCCCAGCTGACTTGTTTTTCCCTCTGTATTTGGCCGTAAATCACCCCCTACTATAGCTCCACTCTGTACCCCAACCCCCTGCCATGTTAGTTTAAACCCTCCCCAGCAGTGCTAGCAAACCTCCCCGCAAGGATATTGGTTCCCCCCTGGTTCAGGTGTAAACCGTCCGACTTGTACAAGTCCCACCTTTCCCAGAAGCAGACCCAGTGATCCAGGAAACTAAAGCCCTCCCCCTTGCACCATCCCTTTAGCCACGCATTCATCTGTTCTATCTTCCTATTCCTATACTTACTAGCACGTGGCACCGGGAGTAATCCAGAGATTACAACCTTTGAGGTCCTGCTCCTTAATCCTTCACCTAGCTCCCTAAATTCTTGCTGCAGGACCTCATCCCTCTTTTTACCTATGTCGTTGGTACCAATGTGGACCACGACCACTGGCTGTTCTCCCTCCCCCTCCAGAATGCCCTGCAGCCGCTCAGTGACATCCTTGACCCTGGCACCAGGGAGGCAACAAACCATCCTGGATTCACGTCTACGGCCACAGAAACGCCTATCTGTTCCCCTTACTATAGAATCCCCTACCACTATTGCTCTCCCACTCTTTTTCCCCCCTTCCTGGGCAGCAGGAGCACCCCCAGTGCCAGGAAGTTGGCCGCTGCTGCCTTCCCCTGGTGAGTCATCCCCCTCAACAGTATCCAAAGCGGTATACTTGTTTGAAAGGGGGATGTCCGCAGGGGTTCCCTGCACTACCTGCCTGCCTTTGTTGCTCCGCCTGATGGTCACCCCCTGTGCTGCCCTACCCTGAGGCGTGCACAACTCGCTAAACGTGTTATCCACGAGCCTTTCAGCATCGCGCATGCTCCAAAATTCATCCACCCGCAGCTCGAGCGCCGCAATGCGGTCTACAAGTAGCTGCAGCTGGATGCATTTCCCGCACACATGGTCATCAGGGACACTGGCAGCATCCCTGACTTCCCACATAGAGCAGGAGGAGCAGAGCACGGGTCTGAACTCTCCTGCCATGACTTACCCCTTTAATTTCTTTAAAAATTTATTCAATACCCCAGTTACAGGTATGCTCTAGGGCGCTTTATTTACCAACTATCCCCACTACACCACAGAAATTTAACACCACAGAATTCAAGCTTGTATTGAAAAAAGAGAAATACTCACCAACCAAGTGAAAATGGAGTTGGACACTGGATCAGCTCTATCAGTCATAAATCGAAGGGATTACCACCGGCTATTCTCACATATACCCTTAAGAGATACCAAGTTTGTATTGCAGACATACACGGGGCATAAAGTATACCCCATGGGGAAGATAAGAGTCAAGGTGAGAGATGGGGGTAAAGAACACCCAAGAATGAACTTATACGTACTACCTGAGGGAGGACCACCACTTCTGGGACGGGAGTGGATCAAGAAAATAGACATGGAATGGCACTATCTAAAAGCCATAACGAGTGAGGACTCGGTGCAGACAATCAGCTCAGATTCTGAAACGGATGACGATAAGACCAACCCAAATATGAAAGACAAGGCTAAAATGGACTTGCCGACTAAGGTTGGAAGAACGAAGGCATGCATAAAGGCTTATGCTCCAGAGAAGAACAACGTTTCAGAACAGAACTCCACCGAACAACGACAACATAGTTTGACAGAGAATTCTGAGTCTGTTCAGTTTACGGACATAGCCATGACTGACGAACACCGAGCTCGGACTCAACTTTATTTCAAATTACGACAGCAAGTAGAACAAGTGAGTTACCGTCTCGAACAAGAGATGAAAACAATGAAAAAGTTCTGGAAAGACAACAGAAGCAGCTAGCTCAAGCAGAGAGCAACCATAGAGCCATTGTGACCAATTACCGATCACATCTCCCTTATGCTGTTCAGGAGTTAGAATATTTGCAGGAAGGAGCAAATGAAGAGGAATCTTCAGGGAGCCAGGATTTTATTCCCGTTCTTCTCTACGACTCCTTACAAGCAGAGTTTGAGAAGTTGAAGGAACAGTATGAACAGGCCCAGGCTACAATCCTGGAGGGGATTAACTCGGCAACCTCCGAAAAGCTAGTTTCAGTAGAAGCATATGAGCAACTAAAGGTTGAACATGAGCAAGAAGTCCAAAGGCTGCAGGAAATTCTTGATGAGCTCAAGGCCAAGACAGACTCATCAGTAGAAGTTCCATCCATAGATGAGAAATTAGAGGTGAAAGACATGGCAGAACATGAAAGACAAGATGTCCAAGAACTCATAAAAATATTGAAGGAAACCCAAGACAAATATGAGGCGGCAATGACCGAGGTTCAACAACTTGAAGAACAGATTCAACTGGGAATCCTTTCAGTGGAAGAAAAGGAAACTGTAAGAAACACAGAGACTGTAAGAATGGCCCCTGAACATGAGCTAGAGAGCATCAAGGCGCAACTTCTCCGAGCGCTGAAAGCCAAAGTACAAGAGGAAAAGAAGGTGAAAGCATTGGAGGAAAAGGTGGATGAAATGGAGAAGACTCTGATCCACAGTGTTCCCGTGGAAGAGTTAACGGTCAGCCAACTCCTTCATATGCTGAGGGACAAGACTCTGCAATGGGAACAATCTGAACACGAGCTTCAATCTTCAAAGGGAAGGAGTTCGGAGCTCTCAAAAGTTATGGAAATAGCTGAGGTTGCAACACAGATTTTACTGGGATGCCAAAAGTACGCTGAATCACGTCTATGTGAACAACAGAATGTTGAAACAGCTGCTCCAGTAAAAGGATTGAATAGCCCGATCAATCAATCCCCGATGGAAGGGGAAGTGTTGAAATCACAAATGAGGTCATTAGTGAAGGATTTGCAGGAAACCCAGGAAGAGCGGGATGAATATGAACGCATGAAGAAGTCTCTTCAGGAAAGATGTCTAGGGAGGGAACAACAGTCGGCTAACGTCCAGTTGGGTAAGGAAGAAGTAGCAGGCCCTCTCGCTAGACTAGTTCAGGACGACACCGAATATTACCATGACCTGTTGAGTGACACGGAATATTACGAGGACTTGGTCTGCCCAGCTTGTGATGAAAACTCCCAAAGTGCAGAAATCAGGATGAAGCACTTAAAGTCTAAGGAACATAGGGAGATGGTGGCGCTACAGCTGGCAGCTGATAAGGGAGCCCCGAGAGTCTCCAAGAAGCAGAAAAGAAAAAGACGAAGCAGAAGGTGATAACCATCTAAATCATTATCACTTCTACCAGATCATGTACGTGGGCCCTATGAAGGGAGCCAAATCAGTTGGCAAGTCGGAAAAATTACCAAGGCAGTCCAGCTGTTTGTAAAAGTCAGCACTGCTGGTTCAGCAGGACGGAAGTTCAAGCTGTTAAGTCAAGGGAAAGACTATTGGATGAGTCACGCTAGCAAGGTGAACCGGCTACACCACAGAGATGTTGTTCGGACCGAGTCAAGACCAGAGACTGAATCTGTGAACTGTTCCCGCAGAGACTGAATCTGTAAACTGTTTCCCGCATAGATTATACCTGTGAATTGTTTTACATGAAGTTGAATATATGTTATGTTTAATGGGGGACTAAGTATGTTGTAAGCTAAAAAGGGAGGATTGTAGTGTATGTATCCGTCTACGTTTAAGAAAACCATTGTATGTAACCGCTCACCTTTAAGAGAACTATTTTAGGTGTGGCACTACTTTGTTGGCTTCTGTATACTGTAATACCGACGGTGACCACACCGGTATATAAGTGCTGTGTCAGGATTTATTTGGCAGATTCGCCCTGACCTTCGAATAGTAAAGTCCTGTTTTAAGTTACTTTGGTAGTCTGTGTATTAATTAACTAAACAACCCACAGACTTTACAGATTCGTTTTTGCCAATAGCTTGACGGTTGGCAGGATTTGATCCGGTTCAGTACGTCCAGCGTTCCTGTCATTTTCAGGCAGATCATTTCCAATGTATCTCAACCCACTCGTAACTTCAAAACAAATTAGTTGCAGAAAAATGTAGGTGAGCAGCACTCTTGTGGTTAAAATGGCTAAGTGCGCATTAATATTTTATATGCCCCTCTGTTTGACCTGTTCCTTATTATTAATATTTATGACAGAATTTATTCTGGAAGAGTGCAGCTTTATAAAGTGTAATTTGAAATTTGTCTGTTTATTTTGACCTTTCAGTAACAGACAATTTCTCTTTTCCTTAATGTTCTTTATTTTGTTAAAACTTGACTGGCGCATGTCCTTTACAGATTTTTTAAATGAGCTTTGTAAAAGATGTGCATAAGTGTTTATTTTTAAATCTTTCCAATGATGTTTATTAGAAAGACGACAGATGTCCACGGAATGGTAAAAATATTATCTGAATAAAGTTTCAGATCAAGGTGTAGCTGTTATTGCTGCCTTCACACTCTGTTTCTGTCCACGTTTGGGCGAGCAGTCTATCCCAAGCTCCAGCGCGAGAGCCAGGTGCAGAGTGAAATGGGCAGCACTGTTGGCTGCCCCGGCCAATATTTATCCCTCAACCAACTTCACAAAAAAAAAGGCATTAACACATTGCTGTCTGTGGAGCCTTGCTGTGCACAAATTGGTTGCTGCGTTTCCTACATTACAACAGTACTTCATTGGCTGTGAAGCGCTTTGGGACGTCCTGAGGTGGTGAAAGGCGCTATAGAAATGCAAGTCTTCTTTCTCCTTTTTCTCAGGGAGCATCCAGTGTAGACCTTGGGCAATGCCGCTCTCATTGTGCATTTAATATTGCATGCATTTAATGCATCAAATGCTCACTCAACACCAGATTTGCTCAATTCAATGAAAAGTCCAACATTTCACCAGAGCCAGGCCTCTGTTTGCAGCTGTTATATTGAAAGTGTTCCTTCTTTGACACGGCACGTGTGACCAGAAGTTTTCATCAGCCCTTGTGCCCAGGTACATGCCTATTCATCCGAAGCCTTAGTTGTGCTAGGAATGTCGGCCTCCACTTGGATCCATTTGGATAATCATAATTTAATTGGACAAAGTCAGCATGGTTTTATGAAGGGGAAGTCATGTTTGACAAATTTGCTGGAGTTCTTTGAGGAAGTAACGTATAGGGTGGATAAAGGGGAACCGGTGGACGTAGTGTATTTAGACTTCCAAAAGGCATTTGACAAGGTGCCACACAAAAGATTATTGCTTAAGATAAAAAATCACAGGATTGGGGGTAATATTCTGGCATGGATAGAGGATTGGCTATCTAACAGAAGGCAGAGAGTTGGGATAAATGGTTCATTCTCAGACTGGCAATCAGTAACTAGTGGTGTTCCGCAGGGGTCAGTGCTGTGTCCCCAACTCTTTACAATCTATATTAACGATTTGGAGGAGGGGACCGAGTGTAACATATCAAAGTTTGCAGATGATACTAAGATGGGAGGGAAAGTAGTGAGTGAGGAGGACATAAAAAACCTGCAAGGGGACATAGACAGGCTAAGTAAGTGGGCAGAGCTTTGGCAGATGGAATACAATACTGGAAAGTGTGAGGTTATGCACTTTGGCAGGAAAAATCGTAGAGCAAGTTATTATCTTAATGGCAAGAAACTGGAAAGTACTGAAGTACAAAGGGATCTGGGGGTCCTGGTGCACGAAACTCAAAAGGTTAGTATGCAGGTGCAGCAAGTGATTAAGAAGGCCAATGGAATGTTGGCTTTCATTGCTAGGGGGATAGAATATAAAAATAGGGAGGTATTGCTTCAGTTGTACAAGGTATTGGTGAGACCGCACCTGGAATTCTGTGTACAGTTTTGGTGTCCATACTTAAGAAAGGACATACTTGCTCTCGAGTCAGTACAAAGAAGGTTCACTCGGTTAATCCCGGGGATGAGGGGATGGACATATGAGGAGAGGTTGAGTAGATTGGGACTCTACTCATTGGAGTTCAGAAGAATGAGAGGCGATCTTATTGAAACATATAAGATTGTGAAGGGGTTGGATCGGGTGGATGCGGGGAAGATGTTCCCGATGATGGGTGAAACTAGAACTAGGGGGCATAGTCTTAGAATAAGGGGCTGCTCTTTCAAAACTGAGATGAGGAGGAACTACTTCACTCAGAGGGTGGTAGGTCCATGGAATATGCTGCCCCAAAAAGCTGTAGAAGCTACATCATTACATAAATTTAAAACAGAAATAGACAGTTTCCTAGAAGTAAAGGGAATTAAGGGTTACGGGGAGCGGGCAGGAATTTGGACATGAGTCTAGGTTCGGATCGGTCATGGCCCTGTGGGTAGCGGAGCGGGCCCAGGGGCCGTGTAGCCTGATCCTGCTCCTATTTCGTGTGTCTAATTCTGTTAGATTCAGGAGATGGTTCTGTGATAGTGGATTGGCGGTTAGGATCAGATCAGCCATGATCTTATTGAATGGCGGAAAAGGCTTGAGGGGCCGATTTCCTACTCCTGCTCCTATTTCTTATGTTGTTATGTTCTTATGTGGCTTAGCCTGAATAATCCAGAGGATAACCCCCACCGTTTTACAGTTCTCTTTCAGCTAAATCTATGTGTCATAGAGCCATAACGGCACAGAAGGAGGCCATTCGGCCCATCGAGTCCGTGCCAGCTCTCTGTAGAGCAATCCAGTCAGTCCCATTCCCCCACTCTATCCCCGTAGCCCTGCAAGTTTATTTCCCTCAAGTGTCTATCCAGTCTCCCCTTGAAAACATTGAGTGTCTTCGCTTCCACCACTTGTCGGCAGTGAACTCTAGGTCCTCACCACTTGCTGCATAAAAAGTTTCCCTCCCATCCCCCCTGTATCTCTTGCCCAAAACCTTAAATCTGTGTCCCCTAGTCCTTGTACCATCAACTAGTGGGAACAGCCTTTCCCCGTCTAGCCTATCCAAACCCGTCATAATCTTGTACACCTCGATCAAATCACCCCTCAACCTCCTTTGCTCTAAGAAAAACAAATCCAGCTTCTCCAACCTGTCCTTGTAGCTAAGATCCCCCATCCCCGGAACCATTCTGGTAAATCTCCTCTGCACCCTCTCAAGGGCCTTCACATTCTTCCTAAAGTGTGGTGACCAGAACTGGACGCAATACTCTAGTTGTGGCCTAACCAGCGCTTTATAAAGGTTCAGCATAACTTCTCTACTTTTGTACTCAATACCTCTATTTATGAAGCCCAAGATCCCATATGCTTTGCTAACCACTCTCTCAATATGTCCTGCCACCTTCAGGGACCTATGCACATTAACTCCCAGGTCCCTCTGTCCCTGCACACTCTTTAAAACTGTGCCATTAAGTCTATATTGCCTCTCCCTGTTCCTTCTGCCAAAATGCATCACCTCACACTTCTCTGTATTAAATTCCATCTGCCACTTGTCTGCCCATTCTGCTAGCCTTTCTATGTCCTGTTGCAGTCGATTGGTATCATCCTCACTGTTTGCCACACCTCCAAGTTTGGTATCATCTGCAAATTTTGAAATTTTACTCCGTATTCCAATATCCAAGTCATTTATATACGTCAAAAAAAAGCAGTGGCCCCAGCACTGACCCTTGGGGAACACCACTGTCTACCATCCTCCAATCTGAAAAACAACCATTTACCACAACTCGCTGTTTTCTGTGTTTAATCCAATTCCTTATCCAAGCTGCCACTGACCCACCTATTCCATGAGCCTCAATTTTGTTAACCAGCCTTCTATGTGGTACTTTGTCAAACGCCTTCCGAAAATCCACGTAGACAACATCCGTTGCATTCCCTTCATCAATCCTCTTTGTTACTTCATCAAAAAATTCAATTAGATTAGAGAAACACGATCTGCCTTTTACAAATCCGTGCTGGTTCTCCTTAATTAGCTGAAAGCTCTGTCGCGGCTTGAAGCTACAGTTCCAGCCTTTGCTTCGGATACCTGTCCCCTCAGCTGGTCCTGCAAAGATTGGCTCCATTGTCAAGGTGTAACCTGACACCTGTACCGTCGATTCGAGGAGACAAAGAGACTTATTTTAAGACTATGCAATCTCTCTGCTCGCTCAACACTCCCTACCCTGGGGTGTACAGTAACCTGTGTTTGTAGAGCAAACCCCCTCAATGGTATTCTCAGCAGGTATTGACCTGCGTTTTCAGGGCCACAATCCCTGCCACACCTGAGATTGGTAGGAGTTAAAATGAAGGTTTGTTGCCCCCCCACCAAGCCAATTACTTTTCTATCATGCAAGTTATTTGATATTATGTGCAGTGCAGCATTGTCCAATACTTGTGTCACTAACCACATGTGGCTAATTGGGAATCCAGAAATAGCTAATTGCATTTCTGATTAAATTAAAAATGAGTACCAGACACTCTCGTTGGGCATATCATTTCAACACTCGTATTCACACGAGGTATGCACGTGAACTTTAACCTCAGTGCGTTGGTTGGTAACATGGTAAGCAGAGTGTGTGAGTGTTTTTATCATAGTGTGTGCTTTACTTCCTCCGTTACTGCCTATTGGCTCAATGCTAAAATGTTGTGTAACCCGGGTGAAAACTCCAGACTCAGCACCATGGAAACACCAGCCACATTGTGTTGTCATGGGAGCTGTCACCATGGTCAGCTTGACCAATCAGAATAACCGCTCCAACCAGCAGAAGAAAGCAACCCAACCAATAATGAGCATCACCAACAGGGCAGGTCATGGATGGAGAGCGAGGGGGGGGTGGAGAGCGAGGGGGGGGTGGAGAGCGAGGGGGAGATGGAGAGCGAGGGAGGGATGGAGAGCGAGGGAGGGATGGAGAGCGAGGGAGGGATGGAGAGCGAGGGGGGGATGGAGAGCGAGGGAGGGATGGAGAGCGAGGGGGGGAATGGAGAGCGAGGGAGGGATGGAGAGCGAGGGAGGGATGGAGAGCGAGGGAGGGATGGAGAGCGAGGGAGGGATGGAGAGTGAGGGGGGGATGGAGAGCGAGGGGGGATGGAGAGCGAGGGGGGATGGAGAGCGAGGGGGGGATGGAGAGCGAGGGGGGATGGAGAGTGAGGGGGGAATGGAGAGTGAGGGGGGAATGGAGAGTGAGGGGGGATGGAGAGTGAGGGGGGGATGGAGAGCGAGGGAGGGATGGAGAGTGAGGGGGGATGGAGAGCGAGGGAGGGATGGAGAGTGAGGGGGGGATGGAGAGCGAGGGAGGGATGGAGAGCGAGGGGAGGATGGAGAGCGAGGGGAGGATGGAGAGCGAGGGAGGGATGGAGAGCGAGGGGGGATGGAGAGCGAGGGAGGGATGGAGAGCGAGGGAGGGATGGAGAGTGAGGGGGGGATGGAGAGCGAGGGAGGGATGGAGAGCGAGGGGGGGATGGAGAGCGAGGGAGGGGAATGGAGAGCAAGGGGGGGGGATGGAGAGCGAGGGAGGGGAATGGAGAGTGAGGGGGGGATGGAGAGCCAGGGGAGGGATGGAGAGTGAGGGGGGATGGAGAGCGAGGGGGGGATGGAGAGCGAGGGAGGGGAATGGAGAGCGAGGGAGGGATGGAGAGTGAGGGGGGGATGGAGAGTGAGGGAGGGGAATGGAGAGTGAGGGGGGGATGGAGAGCGAGGGGGGGATGGAGAGTGAGGGGGGGGAATGGAGAGCGAGGGGGGGGATGGAGAGTGAGGGGGGGAATGGAGAGCGAGGGGGGGATGGAGAGCGAGGGAGGGGAATGGAGAGTGAGGGAGGGTGGAGAGCAAGGGGGGGGTGGAGAGCGAGGGGGGGGATGGAGAGTGAGGGGGGAATGGAGAGTGAGGGGGGGAATGGAGAGCGAGGGGGGGATGGAGAGCGAGGGAGGGGAATGGAGAGTGAGGGAGGGTGGAGAGCGAGGGGGGGGTGGAGAGTGAGGGGGGGATGGAGAGCGAGGGGGGGATGGAGAGCGAGGGAGGGGAATGGAGAGCAAGGGGGGGAAGGAGAGTGAGGGAGGGTGGAGAGCGAGAGAGGGATGGAGAGTGAGGGGGGGATGGAGAGCGAGGGAGGGATGGAGAGTGAGGGGGGGGAATGGAGAGCGAGGGGGGGATGGAGAGTGAGGGGGGGAATGGAGAGCGAGGGGGGGAAGGAGAGTGAGGGAGGGTGGAGAGCGAGGGGGGGTGGAGAGCGAGGGGGGGTGGAGAGCGAGGGGGGGGTGGAGAGCGAGGGGGGGATGGAGAGCGAGGGGGGGATGGAGAGTGAGGGGGGGAATGGAGAGCGAGGGGGGGATGGAGAGCGAGGGGGGGGAATGGAGAGTGAGGGGGGGAATGGAGAGCGAGGGAGGGTGGAGAGCGAGGGAGGGTGGAGAGCGAGGGAGGGTGGAGAGCGAGGGGGGATGGAGAGCGAGGGGGGAATGGAGAGCGAGGGGGGAATGGAGAGCGAGGGGGGGTGGAGAGCGAGGGGGGGATGGAGAGTGAGGGGGGGAATGGAGAGCGAGGGGGGGATGGAGAGCGAGGGGGGGGAATGGAGAGTGAGGGGGGGAATGGAGAGCGAGGGAGGGTGGAGAGCGAGGGAGGGTGGAGAGCGAGGGAGGGTGGAGAGCGAGGGGGGATGGAGAGCGAGGGGGGAATGGAGAGCGAGGGGGGAATGGAGAGCGAGGGGGGGTGGAGAGCGAGGGAGGGTGGAGAGCGAGGGAGGGTGGAGAGCGAGGGAGGGTGGAGAGCGAGGGGGGGATGGAGAGCGAGGGGGGAATGGAGAGCGAGGGGGGATGGAGAGCGAGGGGGGGATGGAGAGTGAGGGGGGGATGGAGAGCGAGGGGGGGAATGGAGAGCGAGGGAGGGTGGAGAGCGAGGGGGGGGAATGGAGAGCGAGGGAGGGATGGAGAGCGAGGGGGGGATGGAGAGCGAGGGGGGAATGGAGAGCGAGGGGGGGGAATGGAGAGCGAGGGGGGATGGAGAGCGAGGGGGGATGGAGAGCGAGGGGGGGGAATGGAGAGCGAGGGGGGGATGGAGAGCGAGGGGGGGAATGGATAGCGAGGGGGGATGGAGAGCGAGGGGGGAGGGAGAGCGAGGGGGGGTGGAGAGCGAGGGGGGTGGAGAGCGAGGGGGGGATGGAGAGCGAGGGCGGGGGTGGAGAGCGAGGGGTCTGGATGGAGAGCGAGGGGTCTGGATGGAGAGCGAGGGGTCTGGATGGAAAGCGAGGGGGGGATGGAGAGTGAGGGGGGGATGGAGAGCGAGGGGTCTGGATGGAGAGCGAGGGGTCTGGATGGAGAGCGAGGGGTCTGGATGGAGAGCGAGGGGTCTGGATGGAGAGCGAGGGGTCTGGATGGAGAGCGAGGGGTCTGGATGGAGAGCGAGGGTCTGGATGGAGAGCGAGGGGTCTGGATGGAGAGCGAGGGGTCTGGATGGAGAGCGAGGGGTCTGGATGGAGAGCGAGGGGTCTGGATGGAGAGCGAGGGTCTGGATGGAGAGCGAGGGGTCTGGATGGAGAGCGAGGGGTCTGGATGGAGAGCGAGGGGTCTGGATGGAGAGCGAGGGGTCTGGATGGAGAGCGAGGGGGGATGGAGAGCGAGGGGTCTGGATGGAGAGCGAGGGGGAATGGAGAGCGAGGGGTCTGGATGGAGAGCATTGTCGGGATGGAGAGCGAGGGGTGGGCCTGGAATGTCTCGATGTTCAAGTCGACATTCTCAGCAATAACTCTAATTAAGATTACTGCTCAAAACTGCTGAACAGAAAGCTGGAGGTTGCACTAAGAAGTGAGAAATTCAAGCCAGAAACCTAAACTTTGGTGAAAGAGAAAGATTGCAGAGCTTCACCCTGAATGGTGGGAGATGTTTGTTCAGTAAATAGATAGGTGAAGTAGATTTACCCAGAGATGTTTTCTACTAAAGTTACTGCATGTGGCTAAAATAGTGTCACGGTAGATTCACCTGCAGCTAGTCACTGATTTCTATTGAATAATCTGGTTACAATGATAGAGAGAGCAGAATCCGACAGGCCTTGCGAGTTAAGAAATTACAGGGGTTTCGAGATCTGCGTTTTATCCCGATGGTAAAAAGTTTTTTGGAGCACTGGTGTGGGATCTGGTGACGCTTTTCTCCACAATCTCTGTTGCACTTTTCAGTATTTGGATAAGATTGCAGATTTGCTTTCGCCTCTTTTGTTTTCTTGAAGATAGCTGCCATCTTCTGCTTGAAGCCATGTCTGGGGATGTAAGGTGCCTTTCAGATGCGGCCACTTGCCCACTCGTTGCAAAATGAAAACGATAGTGAGAAGGTTACTCTCTGGAGCTGCAGCCAGCACCATTACAGCAGCACGATGTAAAGGGCATTCAACTGCTGAAACATTTATGATCATTTCCATTTTAATGAGATGTACTGAAGCCTTTATTAATTGGATGAGCACGGGGTCAGATTTGTATCTCTGTCTATCTGGTGAATATTTTTTCTAAGGGGGGCCGTTTGTCCTTTTAATGTGCCTTCAGGAGAGGTGAGGACTGGGATGATAGATAGCATGCAGTATCTGAACTGCAAATGATTCAGTGTTCTGCTGTTTAGAGGGTCATCTCTTTGCTCTCAATGACCCTTGCCAATACAAGGGCTAGCAAGAAGGCTGGCAAAACAAGAAACTTTAATGGATTTTAAGAAGAGACTTGACAGGTTCTTGCCAATAAATGTGATTTAGAGATCTCGGTGCTTCTCCAATTCTGGCCTCTTGTGTGGGGGGTGGCGGGTGGCGCGTGTGCCCAGTCAGTTATGTCCCTGACTGCCTGTGAGCGGTTCGAATCGCTCCCACGCCCTTGGGTTGTAGACACCGGACTTAGGTACAGGTGGCGATACAGAAAGACTCGAGTAGACAAGTGGTTTGGTGTAAGAAAACCAAGATTTTATTAAAACAGAAATTAAAACAGTCTTATGAGAAGTCACTAGTATAAAATACAGGCAAATACAAAATAACTATACTTATACAGGGAATGGGGAACACACGGCACCTCGAGGGAAAAACAATTACTTTAACAATCCCCTTAATCCTTATCCCACCCCGATACCTAACTAGATTAAGCTATGAGAGGCCAGAATTCATGCTCACCAATCCCAAGCAAAACCAGCTGTTTTAACGGATGAGGGTTTTGAGGTTTGGTCTTTTGTCCTTTTAGGTACCCCGTCGCCACGTGGTCTCAGGGGCGCGGTGCTGGAGCTGCTGCTGCGACACACCTTTCTTCTCCTCAGCTGCCGTCGTCGTCTCGTCACGATGGGTTCTCTTCTTCTTCTCCCTCGGGCGGTTGTCGGCGGTAACGTTACATCAATGAGACGATTAGCAGTTTTTACTGCTTAGATTTTACCACCCATTCTTAGAACGCCAACATATTCGTCATGGCGTGGACACCTGCGTTTATTCGCAGTGTTCAACGAGAGGCTTGCCCCCAAGCGCCAGCTTAATTGCAGGGTTCGCCCAACCAATTTAGTCTCACTGTCCTCAGCTTATAACTCGGCGCTCGGGTTTTTTAATTAATACGTCTTCTGCTGCCCTTCTCTGCTCTTTGTTGGGTCTACCTTACTCTTCGTCTCGATTCGTCTCGTCACGTATGGCTACAATACAAGTCCTGGGCTACCTGCTCAGTTTTGTCTCGCCCCTTTCTGCGGCCTGGGTGTCCTGGATGACTGTGGACTCGGGTCTCGTTCCCCTCCCCTGCTGTTGGTATGGATGTCCTTGACTGCTAGAATCTTACTGTGGGGAGTGAGGAGAGACCCGCCACGAGGCCAGGGCACGAGTGCGAGCGGCGGCAGCCCCAAGCCTGACGAGAGCAGAGCGACCAGAGAGAAGAGCCCACACCCCCGATTGGTACTAAGGGCCTACAGTTATACTCCTTTCGATGGCCCCTTATCTGCACGCCAAATCAGGTTAGTTCATTGTTTCAATTTTGGCGGGCTGTTTTAAATGATTGTACCAATCTAAAGTAACTGTTTTTGGATGGCCGTTTATCGCACCTAATGGCCTGATGTCCGGGCTGTATTGTCATTAATGTATTTTAATCGGCTTATCCAGCCTTGACGGCTCCCATAAGCTGTTTCCGATTATTTATGCGGACAAACTAATGGCCTCATGTTTAGGCCTAACTGGTTTTGATCTGTCTACGATCTGATGTAATGCATATTCCATGTTTGCTGTCTGGCTTCCAAAACACAAAGTCCTTTTCACAGAAACTGCATTTTAAGTTTCGATTTCCCAAAGCTGCTTGTTCTGAACTGCAGAGTCCAAGCTTTTAAAATCTTACAGGCTTTTGGTCACGAGGTGCGGACGCCATCTTTGGGTACCCTTTTTAAATTGTCCATAGGGTCCCTTTTATTAATAACCTTGGGAGAATGTGGAAATTTTGCGAATCTTACACTTGAGCATCCCCAATTTTAATCGCTCCACCATTGGTGGCCGTGCCTTCAGCTGCCGAGGCCATAAGCTCTGGAATTCTATCTGGTTGCCAATTACAGGGCTCTGGGGAAAGAGCAGAGGGAGTGGGACTAATTGGATCGTTCCTTCAAAGAGCCGACACAGACACGATGGGCTGAAAGGCCTCCTGTGCGGTACAATTTTATGATTCTATTTACAGTAGATCAGTAAAATTTTGATTTACTCAATACTACACAGAGTCCGAGCAAACCCGCAACCTCTTCCACCCTGAAGGACAAAGGCAGCAGGTGCTTGGGAACACCACCACCTCCACGTTCCCCTCCAAGTCACGCACTATCCTGATTTGGAGCTAAATCGCCGTTCCTTCATCGTGGCTGGGTCAGAATCCTGGAACTCCCTCCCCAACAGCACTGTGGGAGTACCTTCACCACACGGACTGCAGCGGTTCAAGAAGGCAGCTCAGCACCTTCTCAGGGGCAGTTAGGGCTGGGCAATAAATGCTGGCCTTGCCAGCGACAGCAACATCCCAGGAATGATTTTTTTTTAAATCTCCACATTTCTAGAGTATTATAGGATGGCATCCTGGCCTGCTATTGCAATTCCTGCATAATTTAGCCCACTCTCGGGATCAGTAATGTTCTCGATGCTATCCTCATGGCACTTTGCTCCACAATGTATCTTTCCCCACCCCCTCACGCCAGAAAGTGCTGCCTCTTGCTTCATGGGTGGTGGCTGTCCTCTGTTACCTCATCTCAGAAGCCATCCTTCGTATAGGTGCCCAGTGAGAGAGGGGAGGTCCATGACAGCAGCTCACAACTCCTCTCTTGTTTCTTCTCAACTCGAAATACTCCATTCTACATGAGCGTCTGCATCCAGACGGTGTTGACAACATTCCCTACACTGTTTCCTGCTCTAAGTCTTTCTTTCCCAGTAGCTTAAGACTCTGAAATTCCAGCTCTCTCTTGGCATCATTTCTGCCAGTGATCTGCCTCCTCGCTTCTTCCCGAGGTTGCTGCTTCCTTCGACGGTACCGGCAATTACCAATGGTTTCCTGCCACTTCTTCATATCACACCTGCCATATTTGTACGTCTTTGGCCTTGGCCCCCCGCTAGGCTTCTTCTCTTCCTCCGGCCCCCTCCCTGCTCCTGTAACTTCTGCCCAGCCCCCCAATAGTCCTCCATGCCACTAATTGGCCTTGCCTCCAGTCTAAGGCTTGCAAGCTCTGGTTGGATGTATTCTTGGAGGTTTCATCACATGACCACCAACCGCCCCGCCCCCAGCATTGGTCAACCGACACATCCATCCTTGCACGCCCCGCCTTCCCGCGCCAACTGAGGAGCAAACAGACGCTTCCTTACCCCATGGAATGAATTGCGACTTCAGGCTTTTTTCCATCTCCAAAGTTTTTCATAACCAACAAACGAAAGTGTAGGATTGCTTGCACCAGAGTCTTGGAGATTAATCTTCAATTCCTGAAGGCTCCAGGGCAATGCTGGCGGGTTGGCAAACCTATCCCAGCCACTTGTGCCTCTTCCTCACTCCCGTGACCATTTACCCTGCCTCTTCCTCACTCCCACGGCCCTGTCCCCTCTCTTCCTCACTCCCACGGCCCTGTCCCCTCTCTTCCTCACTCCCATGGCCCTGTCCGCTGCCTCTTCCTCACTCCCACGGCCCTGTCCCTTCTCTTCCTCACTCCCACGGCCCTGTCCCCTCTCTTCCTCACTCCCACGGCCCTGTCCGCTCTCTTCCTCACTCCCACGGCCCTGTCCCCTCTCTTCCTCACTCCCACGGCCCTGTCCCCTCTCTTCCTCACTCCCACGGCCCTGTCCGCTCTCTTCCTCACTCCTACAGCCCTGTCCCCTCTCTTCCTCACTCCCACGGCCCTGTCCGCTCTCTTCCCCACTCCCACGGCCCTGTCCACTCTCTTCCTCACTCCCACGGCCCTGTCCCCTCTCTTCCTCACTCCCACGGCCCTTTCCCCTCTCTTCCTCACTCCCACGGCCCTGTCCGCTCTCTTCCTCACTCCCACGGCCCTGTCCGCTCTCTTTCTCACTCCCACGGCCCTGCCCCCTCTCTTCCTCACTCCCACGGCCCTGTCCCCTCTCTTCCTCACTCCCACGGCCCTGTCCGCTCTCTTCCTCACTCCCACGGCCCTGTCCGCTCTCTTCCTCACTCCCACGGCCCTGTCCCCTCTCTTCCTCACTCCCACGGCCCTGTCCGCTCTCTTCCTCACTCCCACGGCCCTGTCCGCTCTCTTCCTCACTCCCACGGCCCTGTCCCCTCTCTTCCTCACTCCCACGGCCCTGTCCCCTCTCTTCCTCACTCCCACGGCCCTGTCCCCTCTCTTCCTCGCTCCCATGGCCCTGTCCCCTCTCTTCCTTGCTCCCATGGCCCTGTCCCCTCTCTTCCTCACTCCCACGGCCCTGTCCGCCGTGGACCAGCGCAATCGGGCGGAGTTTTACATCTTTTTTTAAATTTTTACTTTAAAAAATATTCTGTGATATATTTAAGAGCAGCTTAATTAATACAGCTGAAAATGGGTTTATCACAAAGAATAAGCATTTTAATCATAGTGTCAACCCAGCACCTGAGAGTAACGGAAAATGACTTAAAAAGATATACAGAACCATTTGCTAATTATATTGGTGTACGGTATTCAGTTTCTTATTAAATTAAAAAGATTATACTCAAAAGCTTTTAAAAGGGGCCTATTAGTGTCCTTGAACCTAAAAGAAAAGCTTAATTTTTACAGCCTCTTTGAAGGGCCGCAAACGGGCGCAGTTAGCGGGAACTCGCCGCGTGATTAATCCGTTCTGGGGGCGTGGCCAGTTTTGTGGGCGGGGCCGGCTTCCAGCGTGATTTTTTTTTTAAACCGGCGCAAAAGATCGCGGAAACTCGATTCGCGCTGAGCGTAATTTGCGCTTAAAATTCCACGATCCTTGGCGCCGGTTTGGTCGATTTCGGGCTAATTGCGCCGAAAAAAAACCCAGCGCAACCGAGCGGAAACTCCGGGCTTATGTTTGTATTCGTCTCTTCTGTAAACAACCTGCTCTGTTAAAATCCGCTCCCCTTCCCACTGCGAGACCTCCTCTCGACCGATAGCACCAAACAATACGCAAATATTTAACTCCCCATTCATTGGTGCAGGGGCTTATTCAGGGTGCTGGAGGGTGAGCTTTGATGGGTCGAATTATATAAGCTCATTCTTAATTCCTCAATGTTCTTTTACGTACCAGAGGGATTGGACAGGGCTGCGTTACGAGGACACTGGAGGTTAGTCTTTGTGCCAGGCGGTGCAAATTTTTAAAGAGGTAATCAATAATTCAAGAGCTTCAGCTGTGACTTGTACAGGTACCAGAGGGAGAGTAAAGCCGAGGTTAACAGCTCTGAATTCACCAACATTTAAACCTTCCTTGAACTTGTCCCAGGAGTACAACAACAACAACTTGTATTTATATAGTGCCTTTAACGTAGTAAAACCTCACAAGGCTCTTCACATGAGTATTATAAGACAAAATATTTGACACTGAGCCCGGTGGCATAATGGTTAGCACCGTTGCCTCACAGCGCCAGGGACCCGGGTTCGAATCTGGCCTCGGGTGACTGTCTGTGTGGAGTTTGCACATTCTCCCCGTGTTTGCGTGGGTTTTCTCCGGGTGCTCCGGTTTCCTCCCACAGTCCAAAGATGTGCAGGTTAGGTTGATTGGCTATGATAAATTGACCCTTAGTGTTAGGGGGATTAAAATGTGTGGGGTTACGGAGATCGGGTGGGATATGTGTAGGGGTTACGGGGGTCGGGTGGGATATGTGTTGGTGTAGGGGTTACGGGGATCGGGTGGGATATGTGTCGGTGCAGGGGTTATGGGGATCGGGTGGGATATGTGTCGGTGTAGGGGTTACGGAGATCGGGTGGGATGTGTGTCGGTGTAGGGGTTACGGGGATAGGGTGGGATATGTGTCGGTGCAGGGGTTACGGGGATCGGGTGGGATATGTGTCGGTGCAGGGGTTACGGGGATCGGGTGGGATATGTGTCGGTGTAGGGGTTACGGGGATCGGTGGGATGTGTGTCGGTGTAGGGGTTACGGAGATAGGGTGGGATATGTGTCGGTGTAGGGGTTACGGGGATCGGTGGGATATGTGTCGGTGCAGGGGTTACGGGGGTCGGGTGGGATATGTGTCGGTGCAGGCTCGATGGGCCGAAATGGCCTCTATCTGCACTGTGGGGTTTCTGTGATTCTGTGATAAGGAGCTATTAGGGCAGGTGACCAAAAGCTTGGTCAAAGAGATGGGTTTTAAGGAGCATCTTAAAGGAGGAGAGAGAGGCGGAGAGGTTTAGGCAGGGAATTCCAGAGCTTGGGGCCGAGGCAACAGAAGGCACGGCCACCAATGGTGGAGCGATTATAATCAGGGATGCTCAAGAGGGCAGAATTAGAGGAGCGCAGAGATCTCAGGGGGGGGGCTGTTGTGGGTCTGGAGGAGATTACAGAGATAGGGAGGGGCGAGGCCATGGAGGGATTTGAAAACAAGGATGAGAATTTTGAAATTGAGGTGTTGCTTAACTGGGAGCCAATGTAGGTCAGCGAGCACAGGGGTGATGGGTGAACGGGACTTGGTGTGAGTTAGGACACGGGCAGCCGAGTTTTGGATGACCTCAAGTTTACGTAGGGTGGAATGTGGGAGGCCAGCCAGGAGTGCGTTGGAATAGTCAAGTCTAGAGGTAACAAAGGCATGGATGATTAGTTACATTGTGACAGGTTAAAATTTTCAAGGATTCTTTCCGCTCGCTTGGATAGTTCATGGATTCCCAGTAGTGGGATTTTTACCTGAGAGGCTTATGCTTTGGATTGATGAGTGTTCAGTGAGGGACTGTCCTGTGATGTGAGGTGCGGCCCCATTGTCATCACTAGTTCACGTAACGATACATTTAAAGCACCAGCTACAACTGCAATACCTTTAGACTCTTGCGATCATTCACCAGTTTTAATATATAACTAGTCGATCTCGCATAAATGCTCGTGGGGCATCTAGGCATAGTGCAGTATTTGGGTCAAACAGGGTTTGAGGGCAGGAAGTTAATTGGACCAAAGCAAGGGAGAGGAATTGGGAGAAGGGATGGTGGGAGTGGGAATGACCAGAGAGCGGGGGGTGGTGGTGGGGGGGGGGGGTGGGGGGGAGCGGAGAAATAGGAAAAGGTGGGAGGAAATGAGGAGGTGTTGGAGAAGAAAGAGAAGGGAGGGGAAGGGGAGACGAGAGGATGGGAAGGGTATAGGGAGAGAGGAAGGGAATGGGAGACGAGAGGAGGGGAAGGGTATAGGGAGAGAGGAAGGGAATGGGAGACGAGAGGAGGGGAAGGGTATAGGGAGAGAGGAAGGGAAGGGGAGGCGAGAGGAGGGGAAGGGTATAGGGAGAGAGGAAGGGAAGAGGAGACGAGAGGAGGGGAAGGGTATAGGGAGAGAGGAAGGGAATGGGAGACGAGAGGAGGGGAAGGGTATAGGGAGAGAGGAAGGGAATGGGAGATGAGAGGAGGGGAAGGGTATAGGGAGAGAGGAAGGGAAGAGGAGACGAGAGGAGGGGAAGGGTATAGGGAGAGAGGAAGGGAATGGGAGACGAGAGGAGGGGAAGGGTATAGGGAGAGAGGAAGGGAAGGGGAGATGAGAGGAGGGGAAGGGTATAGGGAGAGAAGAAGGGAAGGGGAGAGAGAGGAGGGGAAGGGTATAGGGAGAGAGGAAGGGAAGGGGAGATGAGAGGAGGGGAAGGGTATAGGGAGAGAGGAAGGGAATGGGAGACGAGAGGAGGGGAAGGGTATAGGGAGAGAGGAAGGGAAGGGGAGATGAGAGGAGGGGAAGGGTATAGGGAGAGAGGAAGGGAAGGGGAGACAAGAGGAGGGGAAGGGTATAGGGAGAGAGGAAGGGAAGGGTATAGGGAGAGAGGAAGGGAATGGGAGACGAGAGGAGGGGAAGGGTATAGGGAGAGAGGAAGGGAAGGGGAGACGAGAGGAGGGGAAGGGTATAGGGAGAGAGGAAGGGAAGGGGAGACGAGAGCAGGGGAAGGGTATAGGGAGAGAGGAAGGGAAGAGGAGACGAGAGGAGGGGAAGGGTATAGGGAGAGAGGAAGGGAAGGGGAGATGAGAGGAGGGGAAGGGTATAGGGAGAGAGGAAGGGAAGGGTATTATGTCCGTGTATAATTGAGACATGGACTGCAGGAGTTGATTATAACAAGTCTTTACTGAATGGAGACAACCTGGAAACTGAAACTACAGAAGCCTGCTAGGGCCTTTTATACAGGGGTGGTCACTGCCGGTACTGCAGTCTGAGACCAGTTATTCCCTTAAAGGTACATACACAACAATTCCTCCCCTTTTAGAGAAACAGTACATAACATTCATTTAACAACTGAATAATAACGAATTACAATTACAATTACGGTTGCTAGATACATTGGTTGAAGTTAAGCAATTATAAGTTCAGTCTTTGAGGAGGCTTCCTGATTCTGTCTGGATAACGCCTCTTTGGGATATCAGGTTCTTCTGGCAAGGTTGAGTCGGGATCAATGTCGTTGTTTGGTTCGTCTGCTTCCAATATCACCGATTCTGCGGTAGATGCAATTGGTACTTCGGTTTCATCGCCAGGTGTATCAGATCATGGTGTGGAGTTGACGTTTTCCAGTGACTCTAGAATCTGGTCAGCATGGCGTCTTACAATGCTCTCTCCAACGTCCACGGTATACATTAGAGGTCCTTGCCGTGTACAGATCGTTCCTGGCTGCCATTTCTCTGTGCGGTAGTCCCGGGCCAAAACTGGTTGACCTATCTTAAAACTCCTGGTCGGCCTTTCATTCATATTCTGAAACTGCCTGTTCTCCACATCTCTTCTGATGTTTGGCTTAACCAAATCCAAGCGGCATCGTAGTCTTCGATTGAAGAACATCATGGCTGGAGTTTGGTTGGTAACCGCATGTGTCGCATGCAAACAAGAAGTTATCCACCTTGTGTTGTAGGGGTATATCTTCATTACACATTGCCTTGATAGCCTTCTTGACTGTTTGAACAAACCTCTCGGCCAATCCATTAGTGGCTGGATGATATGGGGCGGATGTGTAATGCTTAACACCATTGTTCTTTAAGAACCTCCGGAACTCTTCAGACACAAACTGTGGTCCATTTTCAGAGCAAATCTGTTCAGGCAGCCCATTCCTGGCGAATATGGTTCGTAAGACTGTGATAGTTTTTTCTGTGGTGGTTGAGGACATTTTTATTACCTCTGGCCACTTTGAATGTGCATCCACCGCAATTAAAAACATCGAGTCCATAAAGGGACCAGCAAAATCAATGTGCACCCTTTGCCATGGAGATGAGGGCCACTCCCATGGATGTAGAGGGGCTTGTGGTGGGGCGTTTTGGACCTTCTGGCATCTTGTACAGCTCTTGGTCATCTCTTCGATTTCTCTATCAATCCCCAGCCACCACACAAACGCTCTGGCTAAGTTCTTCATTTTTACCCCTCCCAGATGACCCTCATGAAGCTCATTGAGCACTCTATCCTTCAATTTGGGTGGAATTACTACTCTGGATCCACACATCAAGGTTCCTCTGCACACTGACAGCTGTTCTCTTCTCGGCGAGAATGCTGGCAGCAGTGGCTCGCCATGTGCTGGCCATCCCTTCACCGTTAAATCATAGACCCAGGAGAGTGTCGGGTCATTTCGCGTTTCCTTTTCTATGTTTGCATTCGTCACAGGGAGACATTCGACTATAGTCGAGTGGAATAACTCCACTGGATCCACTGCCAGTTCTTCTTCCACCGTCGGCAACGGTAGGCGCGACAATCCATCAGCATTCCCATGCTGTTTAGTTCCTTTGTACTCGATGTCATATTGGTGTGCCCCTAGGAAAAGGGACCACCTCTGTGTATTGATTTCTTTGTGGGTTCAATGACAAGACATTTATGAAAGAGAATGTCTTTTAATCTAAAGTTTGTTCAACTCAGTTAACAGCATTACAGGAGACACCATCTTAGAGATCCATCTAAAACGAAACTAAAACTAAACTCTGCCTCTGTCACATGCCCTCTGCTGGTAAGGCATAAATAATCAAACAGGCAAATACCATCACTATTTGCTGATATCATTACACTCTGTAGCTGTTGTGCCGTCATTATCGGTACGCCCTTTTGAGGGTTGAAAATGGAGATGAGAGGTTGATGATCAGTTAGTAGAGTAAATTTCTGACCGTGCAGGTAGTGATTGAACTTCTTCACCCCCCACACCAGGCTGAGGGCCTCTCTGTCAATCTGGGCATAGTTACGCTCGGCTGAAGTTAACGAGCGTGACGCAAAAGCTATCGGCCTCTCTGAACCATCAAGGAATTTATGTGACAGTACCACCCCAATGCCGTAGGGAGACGCATCACACGCCAGTCTTATCGGTAGTGATGGGTTGTAGTGAGCCAATACTTCTCTTGAAGTGATTAGGTCCTTACTCTTCTGAAAGGCCCGCTTACATTCATCGCTCCATTTCCATGCTACTCCCGTTCGTAGTAGGGCGTTCAGTGGATGCAGAATTGTGGACAAATTCGGCAAAAACTTATGGTAGTAATTCACCAATCCGAGGAATGACCTCAGTTGCAACACATTTTCAGGCGCTGGAGCCTTAACTACCACTTCAATTTTGTCAGGGAACTTATGCAACCCCTCTTCATCAATCACGTGGCCACAATACGATATCCGTTTCTTAAAAAACTCGCACTTGGGGTGATTGGCTCGTAGCCCATGTTCACGTAGTCTAGTGAGCACCTGCTCTAGGTTGGCAAAGTGTTCACTGTCATCTTCACCTGTCACTAGGATGTCGTCCAAGTAACACTGAGTCCCCGGAATCCCTTGCAGGACTTGTTCCATCGCTCTTTGCCATATCGCCGGAGCTGATGCTACTCCGAATACCAGTCAATTATACTGGTAAAGACCTTTGTGAGTGTTTATCTTGAGATACTTCCTAGAGGATTCTTCAACCTCCATCTGCAAATATGCTTGTGCTAGGTCAATTTTTGTAAAACGCTTCCCTCCAGATAGTGAGGCGAAGATATCTTCTATCCTTGGAAGAGGATATTGTACTGTGTGAAGGACTGGGTTCACTGTCACCTTGAAGGCCCCACAGATGCGAACCTTCCTTGGCTCCTCAGACTTATTGTTTAACGTTTTCTTCATGACAGGAACGATGGGTGTCGCCCACTCACTCCAGTCTACCTTAAATAACATGCCTGCATTCTCCAGATTCTCCAGCTCTGCCTCGACGGCTGGGCGAATTGCATATGGTACCGGTCTTGCTTTGAAAAACTTGGGAATTGCATTCTCCTCTATTTTTATCGAGGCGGTTACGCCTTTAAGAGTTCCCAGTTCTTGTTGAAATACCTCTTTGGCATCAGCTAAGATTGTTGACAATCGTCCAGGAGTGACGTCGTCATCCTTTTTACCAGCCACCGTCATTGCATGAATGGAGTGCCAGTCTAAACTTATCTTTCTGATCCATTCACGTCCCAATAACGGTGGTCCACCATCTTGCAGAATGTAGAGATACAATTTCCGTATTTTCTTGCCGTTGTATTCGACAGGCACCCTTATTTTTCCTCTGGGGTGTACTTTTTGCCCTGTATACGTCCTCAAGACAATGGATGTCTCTCTCAAGGGTATGTGTGAGAATAGCCGCTCGTAGTCTCGTCGATTCATGACGGTTAGAGCTGATCCTGTATCCAATTCCATTTTGACTTGGGACCCTGCTATCGTGAGGGTGACCCAAATGGTTCAGTGATCCTCTTTTGCGATTACGTTGTGAAGTTTAAGACAGCTTAGTCTCTTGTTCCCAGATTCACTATCGCTCATCTGGCCTTCGGAACTACTGTCCGTCATCTTTTGTACTTTCCTGTACGATTCCTTAGTAGCCTTTTTGTTGTCATTGGTCTTCTTCCCAGACCTGCAAACTCGTGCAATGTGTCCCATCTTTCCGCATTGCCTGCATATTTTGTCCTTGGACCAGCAGTCCTTCTGGTCATGGTTTGTTCTGCCGCAGCGATAACATTTTGCAAATCCCCGTGTCATTTTGTGGGTGCCGTATTCCTGTGGCTTTTGTTGTATTTCCGCAGCTCCCCTTGCTGCTGCTTCGTACGATACTGCCACGCTGAAAGCCTTATCTAGCGTCAGCTCTTTCTCTGAGAGTAACCTCTTCTGGGTTCCTTCACTCAGGAGTCCACAGACAAATTTGTCCCGTAAGGTATCTGCCAGTCCTGCTCCGAACTGGCAGTGCTTTGATAGCTTGCGTAGTTCCGTAAGGCAATCAGCATTGCTCTCATTTTTATGCTGATTTCTCCTGTGGAATTTAAATCTTTCTGCTATCAGCAGCGGTGTAGGATTTAGGTGTTCCTGTAGGATAGCAACAATTTCGTTAAAACTCTTCGCCTTCGGTTTGGCTGGAGTAATCAGGTCCCGCAATAGGCCGTACGTTCTTGCGCCCATTAAATTTAGCAATACCGATGCCTTTTTCTTATCGGCTATTTCGTTTGCCTCGCAATATACCTCGACTCTTTCCACATACGTGGTCCAGTCTTCTATTGCATTATTGAAGGCAGTGATATCGCCAGTCTTTGGCATCTTGAAAATCTAAGATGGTGCCTCCCGCGCTTTTCCTTCATCCCCGATGGATCAAAATGGCGCCTCCCGCGCTTTTCCTTCTTCCCCGCCGAGTTAAGATGGCGCCTCCCGCCGCTGCCGCTGCTGCCAACGCTGTTGCTGGCGATCATATTTATTTTACTATCCTGTAATGGCGACGCCCTATGGTCTTCGCGCCTCCCCGATCGCTGCTGCCAACGCCGCTCTCCGTGGTATTTTTATTTTTCTATCGTGCTTCAATATTTGCTCCGTTAATTGAAGAACCGTTCCCGTCATGGAGCGGACCCTCTGGGACACTTCCCTCCCTCTTCTTAGGTCCGAACGCTGCCTGGCTTCGAAGCACCGGCCGCGCCCTGTGTGCTCCATCCTCTCTCTCTCTCTTTGCTTCCCGACTCGCTGCCCGGCCCCGTTGCAGAGCCACCCGATCGAGCTCTAGCCCGCCGCAGCCCAGGAAGGATCAGTGCACTACCTGCCACCAGCCCGATTAGCTGGGAAACCACAGACTGGAGAACCAAGCCTGGCTCTCGACAGTCTCTCCTGCAACTTTTCAATTCGATGATTTGGAGGGCGGTTGCCCACGGTCGACGCCCGTTTCTCGAGTTCCTTTGGATTATTTTTTTTTTTCTTTCTTCTGGCTTCGACCTTCAATAACGTCATCTGAGGTGCTGCCGAGTTGCAGGTAAGTTCGTTTCTTACTCGTCGCCAGTATTATGTCCGTGTATAATTGAGACACGGACTGCAGGAGTTGATTATAACAAGTCTTTACTGAATGGAGACAACCTGGAAACTGAAACTACAGAAGCCTGCTAGGGCCTTTTATACAGGGGTGGTCACTGCCGGTACTGCAGTCTGAGACCAGTTATTCCCTTAAAGGTACATACACAACAAAGGGGAGATGAGAGGAGGGGAAGGGTACAGGGAGAGAGGAAGGGAAGGGGAGACGAGAGGATGGGAAGGGTACAGGGAGAGAGGAAGGGAAGGGGAGACGAGAGGATGGGAAGGGTATAGGGAGAGAGGAAGGGAAGGGGAGACGAGAGGATGGGTGGGGAGAGGGATAGAGGAGGGGGGAAAGGGGAGATGAGAGGAGGGGGTGGGGAGAGGGATGGATGAGGGGGGAATGGGGAGAGAGGCAGAGCAATGGCGAGATGGGGTGGGGAATTGGGAGGCAAGCTATCTCAGTGGCAAATGGTGATGGTCGGGAGACGGCTTTGAGGGGACCAGAGGCCGAAGCGGTTCAGTGCAAGGGGGTTGGGAATGAAAGGTGTTTCCGGAGGTTTGGAAGGTGGGAGGGGTTTAGGGATTATAAGTCCTTGCAGTGGGGTGAGAATGAAAGGTGTCTGAACGCGAATGCGTTTGAAGGGGCTCAGTGGGGAGGGTCGCTCACTCAGAGGCTGTCTCAGGAGGGGAGGTACAGGGAGTTAGAGGAGGCTTCAGAGCAGGGCAACATCAGGAGTTAAGGGAGTGCTGAATATATAGCGGGGGGACAAACCCAGTGACTGTGGCAAGAGCTGGCACGCTCCAGCAAGAAACATGACTACCCCACAGGTTCAAACAAGTGTTCAGAGAGTTGAGGGGATTCTCGACTGCATGGCACGTTTTCAATATTCTGAGTGGTTCTGAGGAAGTTAATCATGGGCCTCCTTCCCCGCCCACAAAACTCTTTGAAGAATTCAGACTGTGTATTTACATTTCCAGCACGAGGCCGGATTGTTTGAATCATTGAACAAACCTACATTTTATGAGAATGACTTCCAGGATTTACTGCCAGCCATGGGACGACAGACAGCGGCGGATCTCACAAACAGCTCGAAGGTCAGTGACATGGCAAAATTCTTTTGGGTCTGTACAGTGAGGCTGTCACTTCATATTAGTCCAGCCCCAATGTACTAAATGGATGGTAAAACGAGATGCTCACAGCACCAGCTACAGCCAGAATACGCTTACAATGTGACCACACAAAGTTTTCAAGATATAATCCATGTGTATACCAGGACAAGATTCCCCCTTAACCATCCTCCTCTGCAATGGACCATTCTCCTCATCACCAGATTCTGTTGGACAACCAGTGCTGCGCAAAGTGCAAAATCTCCTGGTTCACAAATCACTTATACAATGGAGTGATGTCATTCCCCAGTGCTTCTCATTGTATAAAATGTAGCTCATGACGACGACAAGTGTGTTAACCTATTGGAGCAGCGAATAGAGCAAGTGTTACTCATTCTGGTCCGGTCATCTAAATATTGCATCAAAGCTCTAGCGATGCTGTGTGCTGTAAGCAAAAACATCGCCAACTGGAGCATTAAAGTTTGAGAAGTAAAGGTCGTGGTTTTCTCATTGTGTCATTTTATGTGGCAGGAGAAGAGTTTGATGACATTAAACTTGACGAAGGTCTGACTTGTACAGAGGACTTCCCTCAGTCTCTGTGTACAATGTCCCGTCCACAACCTGTAATGTGACCTCCCTCAGTCTCTCTGTGTACAATGTCCCGTCCACAACCTGTAATGTGACCTCCCTCAGTCTCTCTGTGTACAATGTCCCATCCACAACCTGTAATGTGACCTCCCTCAGTCTCTCTGTGTACAATGTCCCGTCCACAACCTGTAATGTGACCTCCCTCAGTCTCTCTGTGTACAATGTCCCGTCCACAGCCTGTAATGTGACCTCCCTCAGTCTCTCTGTGTACAATGTCCCATCCACAACCTGTAATGTGACCTCCCTCAGTCTCTGTGTACAATGTCCCATCCACAACCTGTAATGTGACCTCCCTCAGTCCCTCTGTGTACAATGTCCCATCCACAACCTGTAATGTGACCTCCCTCAGTCTCTCTGTGTACAATGTCCCGTCCACAACCTGTAATGTGACCTCCCTCAGTCTCTGTGTGTACAATGTCCCATCCACAACCTGTAATGTGACTTCCCTCAGTCTCTCTGTGTACAATGTCCCATCCACAACCTGTAATGTGACCTCCCGCAGTCTCTCTGTGTACAATGTCCCGTCCACAACCTGTAATGTGGCTTCCCTCAGTCTCTCTGTGTACAATGTCCCGTCCACAACCTGTAATGTGACCTCCCTCAGTCTCTCTGTGTACAGTGTCCCGTCCACAACCTGTAATGTGACCTCCCTCAGTCTCTCTGTGTACAATGTCCCATCCACAACCTGTAATGTGACCTCCCTCAGTCTCTGTGTACAATGTCCCATCCACAACATGTAATGTGACCTCCCTCAGTCTCTCTGTGTACAATGTCCCATCCACAACCTGTAATGTGACCTCCCTCAGTCTCTCTGTGTACAATGTCCCATCCACAACCTGTAATGTGACCTCCCTCAGTCTCTCTGTGTACAATGTCCCGTCCACAACCTGTAATGTGACCTCCCTCAGTCTCTCTGTGTACAATGTCCCGTCCACAACCTGTAATGTGACCTCCCTCAGTCTCTCTGTGTACAATGTCCCGTCCACAACCTGTAATGTGACCTCCCTCAGTCTCTCTGTGTACAATGTCCCATCCACAACCTGTAATGTGACCTCCCTCAGTCTCTCTGTGTACAATGTCCCGTCCACAGCCTGTAATGTGACCTCCCTCAGTCTCTCTGTGTACAATGTCCCGTCCACAACCTGTAATGTGACCTCCCTCAGTCTCTCTGTGTACAATGTCCCGTCCACAACCTGTAATGTGACTTCCCTCAGTCTCACTGTGTGCAATGTCCCATCCACAACCTGTAATGTGACCTCCCTCAGTCTCTGTGTACAATGTCCCATCCACAACCTGTAATGTGACCTCCCTCAGTCTCTCTGTGTACAATGTCCCGTCCACAACCTGTAATGTGACCTCCCTCAGTCTCTCTGTGTACAGTGTCCCGTCCACAACCTGTAATGTGACCTCCCTCAGTCTCTGTGTACAATGTCCCATCCACAACATGTAATGTGACCTCCCTCAGTCTCTCTGTGTACAATGTCCCATCCACAACCTGTAATGTGACCTCCCTCAGTCTCTCTGTGTACAATGTCCCATCCACAACCTGTAATGTGACCTCCCTCAGTCTCTCTGTGTACAATGTCCCGTCCACAACCTGTAATGTGACCTCCCTCAGTCTCTCTGTGTACAATGTCCCGTCCACAACCTGTAATGTGACCTCCCTCAGTCTCTCTGTGTACAATGTCCCGTCCACAACCTATAATGTGACCTCCCTCAGTCTCTGTGTACAATGTCCCATCCACAACCTGTAATGTGACCTCCCTCAGTCTCTCTGTGTACAATGTCCCGTCCACAACCTGTAATGTGGCCTCCCTCAGTCTCTCTGTGTACAATGGCCCATCCACAACCTGTAATGTGACCTCCCTCAGTCTCTCTGTGTACAATGTCCCGTCCACAACCTGTAATGTGACCTCCCTCAGTCTCTGTGTACAATGTCCCGTCCACAACCTGTAATGTGACCTCCCTCAGTCTCTCTGTGTACAATGTCCCGTCCACAACCTGTAATGTGACCTCCCTCAGTCTCTCTGTGTACAATGTCCCATCCACAACCTGTAATGTGACCTCCCTCAGTCTCTCTGTGTACAATGTCCCATCCACAACCTGTAATGTGACCTCCCTCAGTCTCTGTGTACAATGTCCCATCCACAACCTGTAATGTGACCTCCCTCAGTCTCTCTGTGTACAATGTCCCATCCACAAACTGTAACGTGACCTCCCTCAGTCTCTCTGTGTACATTGTCCCATCCACAACCTGTAATGTGACCTCCCTCAGTCTCTCTGTGTACAATGTCCCATCCACAACCTGTAATGTGACTTCCCTCAGTCTCTCTGTGTACAATGTCCCATCCACAACCTGTAATGTGACCTCCCTCAGTCTCTGTGTACAATGTCCCATCCACAACCTGTAATGTGACCTCCCTCAGTCTCTCTGTGTACAGTGTCCCATCCACAACCTGTAATGTGACCTCCCTCAGTCTCTCTGTGTACAATGTCCCATCCACAACCTGTAATGTGACCTCCCTCAGTCTCTCTGTGTACAATGTCCCGTCCACAACCTGTAATGTGACCTCGCTCAGTCTCTCTGTGTACAATGTCCCGTCCACAACCTGTAATGTGACCTCCCTCAGTCTCTCTGTGTACAATGTCCCGTCCACAACCTGTAATGTGACCTCCCTCAGTCTCTGTGTACAATGTCCCATCCACAACCTGTAATGTGACCTCCCTCAGTCTCTCTGTGTACAATGTCCCGTCCACAACCTGTAATGTGACCTCCCTCAGTCTCTCTGTGTACAATGTCCCAGTCCACAACCTGTAATGTGACCTCCCTCAGTCTCTCTGTGTACAATGTCCCGTCCACAACCTGTAATGTGACCTCCCTCAGTCTCTGTGTACAATGTCCCGTCCACAACCTGTAATGTGACCTCCCTCAGTCTCTCTGTGTACAATGTCCCGTCCACAACCTGTAATGTGACCTCCCTCAGTCTCTCTGTGTACAATGTCCCATCCACAACCTGTAATGTGACCTCCCTCAGTCTCTCTGTGTACAATGTCCCATCCACAACCTGTAATGTGAATGTGACCTCCCTCAGTCTCTCTGTGTACAATGTCCCATCCACAACCTGTATTGTGACCTCCCTCAGTCTCTCTGTGTACAATGTCCCATCCACAACCTGTAATGTGACCTCCCTCAGTCTCTCTGTGTACAATGTCCCATCCACAACCTGTAATGTGACCTCCCTCAGTCTCTCTGTGTACAATGTCCCATCCACAACCTGTAATGTGACTTCCCTCAGTCTCTCTGTGTACAATGTCCCGTCCACAACCTGTAATGTGACCTCCCTCAGTCTCTGTGTACAATGTCCCGTCCACAACCTGTAATGTGACCTCCCTCAGTCTCTCTGTGTACAATGTCCCATCCACAACCTGTAATGTGACCTCCCTCAGTCTCTCTGTGTACAATGTCCCGTCCACAACCTGTAATGTGACCTCCCTCAGTCTCTGTGTACAATGTCCCGTCCACAACCTGTAATGTGACCTCCCTCAGTCTCTCTGTGTACAATGTCCCATCCACAACCTGTAATGTGACCTCCCTCAGTCTCTCTGTGTACAATGTCCCGTCCACAACCTGTAATGTGACCTCCCTCAGTCTCTGTGTACAATGTCCCGTCCACAACCTGTAATGTGACCTCCCTCAGTCTCTCTGTGTACAATGTCCCATCCACAACCTGTAATGTGACCTCCCTCAGTCTCTCTGTGTACAATGTCCCATCCACAACCTGTAATGTGACCTCCCTCAGTCTCTGTGTACAATGTCCCATCCACAACCTGTAATGTGACCTCCCTCAGTCTCTCTGTGTACAATGTCCCATCCACAACCTGTAATGTGACCTCCCTCAGTCTCTCTGTGTACAATGTCCCATCCACAACCTGTAATGTGACCTCCCTCAGTCTCTCTGTGTACAATGTCCCATCCACAACCTGTAATGTGACCTCCCTCAGTCTCTCTGTGTACAGTGTCCCATCCACAACCTGTAATGTGACCTCCCTCAGTCTCTCTGTGTAAAATGTCCCATCCACAACCTGTAATGTGGCCTCCCTCAGTCTCTCTGTGTACAATGTCCCGTCCACAACCTGTAATGTGACCTCCCTCAGTCTCTCTGTGTACAATGTCCCATCCACAACCTGTAATGTGACCTCCCTCAGTCTCTCTGTGTACAGTGTCCCGTCCACAACCTGTAATGTGACCTCTCTCAGTCTCTGTGTACAATGTCCCATCCACAACCTGTAATGTGACCTCCCTCAGTCTCTCTGTGTACAATGTCCCATCCACAACCTGTAATGTGACCTCCCTCAGTCTCTCTGTGTACAATGTCCCATCCACAACCTGTAATGTGACCTCCCTCAGTCTCTCAGTGTACAATGTCCCGTCCACAACCTGTAATGTGACCTCCCTCAGTCTCTCTGTGTACAATGTCCCGTCCACAACCTGTAATGTGACCTCCCTCAGTCTCTCTGTGTACGATGTCCCGTCCACAACCTGTAATGTGACCTCCCTCAGTCTCTGTGTACAATGTCCCATCCACAACCTGTAATGTGACCTCCCTCAGTCTCTCTGTGTACAATGGCCCATCCACAACCTGTAATGTGACCTCCCTCAGTCTCTCTGTGTACAATGTCCCGTCCACAATCTGTAGTGTGACCTCCCTCAGTCTCTGTGTACAATGTCCCGTCCACAACCTGTAATGTGACCTCCCTCAGTCTCTCTGTGTACAATGTCCCGTCCACAACCTGTAATGTGACCTCCCTCAGTCTCTCTGTGTACAATGTCCCATCCACAACCTGTAATGTGACCTCCCTCAGTCTCTGTGTACAATGTCCCATCCACAACCTGTAATGTGACCTCCCTCAGTCTCTGTGTACAATGTCCCGTCCACAACCTGTAATATGACCTCCCTCAGTCTCTCTGTGTACAATGTCCCATCCACAACCTGTGATGTGACCTCCCTCAGTCTCTCTGTGTACAATGTCCCATCCACAACCTGTAATGTGACCTCCCTCAGCCTCTCTGTGTACAATGTCCCATCCACAATCTGTAATGTGACCTCCCTCAGTCTCTCTCTGTGTACAATGTCCCATCCACAACCTGTAATGTGACCTCCCTCAGTCTCTCTGTGTACAATGTCCCATCCACAACCTGTAATGTGACCTCCCTCAGTCTCTCTGTGTACAATGTCCCATCCACAACCTGTAATGTGACCTCCCTCAGTCTCTCTGTGTACAATGTCCCATCCACAACCTGTAATGTGACCTCCCTCAGTCTCTCTGTGTACAATGTCCCGTCCACAACCTGTAATGTGACCTCCCTCAGTCTCTCTGTGTACAATGTCCCATCCACAACCTGTAATGTGACATCCCTCAGTCTCTCTGTGTACAATGTCCCATCCACAACCTGTAATGTGACCTCCCTCAGTCTCTGTGTACAATGTCCCATCCACAACCTGTAATGTGACCTCCCTCAGTCTCTCTGTGTACAATGTCCCATCCACAACCTGTAATGTGACCTCCCTCAGTCTCTCTGTGTACAATGTCCGATCCACAACCTGTAATGTGACCTCCCTCAGTCTCTCTGTGTACAATGTCCCATCCACAACCTGTAATGTGACCTCCCTCAGTCTCTCTGTGTACAGTGTCCCATCCACAACCTGTAATGTGACCTCCCTCAGTCTCTCTGTGTAAAATGTCCCATCCACAACCTGTAATGTGGCCTCCCTCAGTCTCTCTGTGTACAATGTCCCGTCCACAACCTGTAATGTGACCTCCCTCAGTCTCTCTGTGTACAATGTCCCATCCACAACCTGTAATGTGACCTCCCTCAGTCTCTCTGTGTACAGTGTCCCGGCCACAACCTGTAATGTGACCTCTCTCAGTCTCTGTGTACAATGTCCCATCCACAACCTGTAATGTGACCTCCCTCAGTCTCTCTGTGTACAATGTCCCATCCACAACCTGTAATGTGACCTCCCTCAGTCTCTCTGTGTACAATGTCCCATCCACAACCTGTAATGTGACCTCCCTCAGTCTCTCTGTGTACAATGTCCCGTCCACAACCTGTAATGTGACCTCCCTCAGTCTCTCTGTGTACAATGTCCCGTCCACAACCTGTAATGTGACCTCCCTCAGTCTCTCTGTGTACAATGTCCCGTCCACAACCTGTAATGTGACCTCCCTCAGTCTCTGTGTACAATGTCCCATCCACAACCTGTAATGTGACCTCCCTCAGTCTCTCTGTGTACAATGTCCCGTCCACAACCTCTAATGTGGCCTCCCTCAGTCTCTCTGTGTACAATGGCCCATCCACAACCTGTAATGTGACCTCCCTCAGTCTCTCTGTGTACAATGTCCCGTCCACAACCTGTAATGTGACCTCCCTCAGTCTCTGTGTACAATGTCCCGTCCACAACCTGTAATGTGACCTCCCTCAGTCTCTCTGTGTACAATGTCCCATCCACAACCTGTAATGTGACCTCCCTCAGTCTCTCTGTGTACAATGTCCCATCCACAACCTGTAATGTGACCTCCCTCAGTCTCTCTGTGTACAATGTCCCATCCACAACCTGTAATGTGACCTCCCTCAGTCTCTGTGTACAATGTCCCATCCACAACCTGTAATGTGACCTCCCTCAGTCTCTCTGTGTACAATGTCCCATCCACAACCTGCAATGTGACCTCCCTCAGTCTCTCTGTGTACAATGTCCCATCCACAACCTGTAATGTGACCTCCCTCAGTCTCTGTGTACAATGTCCCATCCACAACCTGTAATGTGACCTCCCTCAGTCTCTCTGTGTACAATGTCCCATCCACAACCTGTAATGTGAACTCCCTCAGTCTCTCTGTGTACAATGTCCCGTCCACAACCTGTAATGTGAACTCCCTCAGTCTCTCTGTGTACAATGTCCCGTCCACAACCTGTAATGTGACCTCCCTCAGTCTCTGTGTACAATGTCCCATCCACAACCTGTAATGTGACCTCACTCAGTCTCTCTGTGTACAATGTCCCATCCACAACCTGTAATGTGAACTCCCTCAGTCTCTCTGTGTACAATGTCCCGTCCACAACCTGTAATGTGACCTCCCTCAGTCTCTGTGTACAATGTCCCATCCACAACCTGTAATGTGGCCTCCCTCAGTCTCTCTGTGTACAATGTCCCATCCACAGCCTGTAATGTGACTTCCCTCAGTCTCTCTGTGTACAATGTCCCGTTCACAACCTGTAATGTGACCTCCCTCAGTCTCTGTGTACAATGTCCCATCCACAACCTGTAATGTGACCTCCCTCAGTCTCTGTGTACAATGTCCCATCCACAACCTGTAATGTGACCTCCCTCAGTCTCTCTGTGTACAATGTCCCATCCACAACCTGTAATGTGACCTCCCTCAGTCTCTCTGTGTACAATGTCCCATCCACAACCTGTAATGTGAACTCCCTCAGTCTCTCTGTGTACAATGTCCCGTCCACAACCTGTAATGTGACCTCCCTCAGTCTCTCTGTGTACAATGTCCCGTCCACAACCTGTAATGTGACCTCCCTCTGTCTCTCTCTGTGTACAATGTCCCATTCACAACCTGTAATGTGACCTCCCTCAGTCTCTCTGTGTACAATGTCCCATCCACAACCTGTAATGTGACATCCCTCAGTCTCTCTCTGTGTACAATGTCCCATCCACAACCTGTAATGTGACCTCCCTCAGTCTCTCTGTGTACAATGTCCCATCCACAACCTGTAATGGGACCTCCCTCAGTCTCTCTCTGTGTACAATGTCCCATCCCCAACCTGTAATGTGACGTCCCTCAGTCTCTCTGTGTACAATGTCCCATCCACAACCTGTATTGTGACCTCCCTCAGTCTCTCTGTGTACAATGTCCCATCCACAACCTGTAATGTGACCTCCCTCAGTCTCTCTGTGTACAATGTCCCATCCACAACCTGTAATGTGACCTCCCTCAGTCTCTCTGTGTACAATGTCCCATCCACAACCTGTAATGTGACCTCCCTCAGTCTCTGTGTACAATGTCCCGTCCACAACCTGTAATGTGACTTCCCTCCGTCTCTCTGTGTACAATGTCCCATCCACAACCTGTAATGTGGCCTCCCTCAGTCTCTCTGTGTACAATGTCCCATCCACAACCTGTAATGTGACCTCCCTCAGTCTCTCTGTGTACAATGTCCCGTCCACAACCTGTAATGTGGCCTCCCTCAGTCTCTCTGTGTACAATGTCCCATCCACAACCTGTAATGTGACCTCCCTCAGTCTCTCTGTGTACAATGTCCCATCCACAACCTGTAATGTGGCCTCCCTCAGTCTCTCTGTGTACAATGTCCCATCCACAACCTGTAATGTGACCTCCCTCAGTCTCTCTGTGTACAATGTCCCATCCACAACCTGTAATGTGACCTCCCTCAGTCTCTCTGTACAATGTCCCGTCCACAACCTGTAATGTGACCTCCCTCAGTCTCTGTGTACAATGTCCCATCCACAACCTGTAATGTGACCTCCCTCAGTCTCTCTGTGTACAATGTCCCATCCACAACCTGTAATGTGACCTCCCTCAGTCTCTGTGTACAATGTCCCATCCAGAACCTGTAATGTGACCTCCCTCAGTCTCTGTGTGTACACTGTCCCATCCACAACCTGTAATGTGACCTCCCTCAGTCTCTCTGTGTACAATGTCCCATCCACAACCTGTAATGTGACCTCCCTCAGTCTCTGTGTACAATGTCCCATCCACAACCTGTAATGTGACCTCCCTCAGTCTCTCTGTGTACAATGTCCCATCCACAACCTGTAATGTGGCCTCCCTCAGTCTCTGTGTACAATGTCCCATCCACAACCTGTAATGTCACCTCCCTCAGTCTCTGTGTACAATGTCCCATCCACAACCTGTAATGTGACCTCCCTCAGTCTCTCTGTGTACAATGTCCCATCCACAACCTGTAATGTGACCTCCCTCAGTCTCTGTGTACAATGTCCCATCCACAACCTGTAATGTGACCTCCCTCAGTCTCTCTGTGTACAATGTCCCATCCACAACCTGTAATGTGGCCTCCCTCAGTCTCTGTGTACAATGTCCCATCCACAACCTGTAATGTGACCTCCCTCAGTCTCTGTGTACAATGTCCCATCCACAACCTGTAATGTGACCTCCCTCAGTCTCTCTGTGTACAATGTCCCATCCACAACCTGTAATGTGACATCCCTCAGTCTCTGTGTACAATGTCCCATCCACAACCTGTAATGTGACCTCCCTCAGTCTCTCTGTGTACAATGTCCCATCCACAACCTGTAATGTGACCTCCCTCAGTCTCTGTGTACAATGCCCCATCCACAACCTGTAATGTGACCTCCCTCAGTCTCTCTGTGTACAATGTCCCATCCACAACCTGTAATGTGACATCCCTCAGTCTCTGTGTACAATGTCCCATCCACAACCTGTAATGTGACCTCCCTCAGTCTCTCTGTGTACAATGTCCCATCCACAACCTGTATTGTGACCTCCCTCAGTCTCTGTGTACAATGCCCCATCCACAACCTGTAATGTGACCTCCCTCAGTCTCTCTGTGTACAATGTCCCATCCACAACCTGTAATGTGACATCCCTCAGTCTCTGTGTACAATGTCCCATCCACAACCTGTAATGTGACCTCCCTCAGTCTCTCTGTGTACAATGTCCCATCCACAACCTGTAATGTGAACTCCCTCAGTCTCTCTGTGTACAATGTCCCATCCACAACCTGTAATGTGACCTTCCTCAGTCTCTGTGTACAATGTCCCATCCACAACCTGTAATGTGACCTCCCTCAGTCTCTCTGTGTACAATGTCCCATCCACAACCTGTAATGTGACCTCCCTCAGTCTCTGTGTACAATGTCCCATCCACAACCTGTAATGTGACCTCCCTCAGTCTCTCTGTGTACAATGTCCAATCCACAACCTGTAATGTGACCTCCCTCAGTCTCTGTGTACAATGTCCCATTCACAACCTGTAATGTGACCTCCCTCAGTCTCTCTGTGTACAGTGTCCCATCCACAACCTGTAATGTGACCTCCCTCAGTCTCTCTGTGTACAATGCCCCATCCACAACCTGTAATGTGACCTCCCTCAGTCTCTGTGTACAATGTCCCATCCACAACCTGTAATGTGACCTCCCTCAGTCTCTCTGTGTACAATGTCCCATCCACAACCTGTAATGTGACCTCCCTCAGTCTCTCTGTGTATAATGTCCCGTCCACAACCTGTAATGTGACCTCCCTCAGTCTCTCTGTGTACAATGTCCCATCCACAACCTGTAATGTGACCTCCCTCAGTCTCTCTGTGTACAATGTCCCATCCACAACCTGTAATGTGACCTCCCTCAGTCTCTCTCTGTGTAAAATGTCCCATCCACAACCTGTAATGTGACGTCCCTCAGTCTCTCGGTGTACAATGTCCCATCCACAACCTGTATTGTGACCTCCCTCAGTCTCTCTGTGTACAATGTCCCATCCACAACCTGTAATGTGGCCTCCCTCAGTCTCTCTGTGTACAATGTCCCATCCACAACCTGTAATGTGACCTCCCTCAGTCTCTCTGTGTACAATGTACCATCCACAACCTGTAATGTGACCTCCCTCAGTCTCTGTGTACAATGTCCCGTCCACAACCTGTAATGTGACTTCCCTCAGTCTCTCTGTGTACAATGTCCCATCCACAACCTGTAATGTGGCCTCCCTCAGTCTCTCTGTGTACAATGTCCCATCGACAACCTGTAATGTGACCTCCCTCAGTCTCTCTGTGTACAATGTCCCGTCCACAACCTGTAATGTGGCCTCCCTCAGTCTCTCTGTGTACAATGTCCCATCCACAACCTGTAATGTGACCTCCCTCAGTCTCTCTGTACAAAGTCCCGTCCACAACCTGTAATGTGACCTCCCTCAGTCTCTGTGTACAATGTCCCATCCACAACCTGTAATGTGACATCCCTCAGTCTCTCTGTGTACAATGTCCCATCCACAACCTGTAATGTGACCTCCCTCAGTCTCTCTGTGTACAATGTCCCGTCCACAACCTGTAATGTGACCTCCCTCAGTCTCTCTGTGTACAGTGTCCCATCCACAACCTGTAATGTGACCTCCCTCAGTCTCTCTGTGTACAATGTCCCATCCACAACCTGTAATGTGACCTCCCTCAGTCTCTCTGTGTACAGTGTCCCATCCACAACCTGTAATGTGACCTCCCTCAGTCTCTCTGTGTACAATGTCCCGTCCACAACCTGTCATGTGACCTCCCTCAGTCTCTCTGTGTACAATGTCCCATCCACAACCTGTAATGTGACCTCCCTCAGTCTCTGTGTGCAATGTCCCATCCACAACCTGTAATGTGGCCTCCCTCAGTCTCTCTGTGTACAATGTCCCATCCACAACCTGTAATGTGACCTCCCTCAGTCTCTGTGTACAATGTCCCATTCACAACCTGTAATGTGACCTCCCTCAGTCTCTCTGTATACAGTGTCCCATCCACAACCTGTAATGTGACCTCCCTCAGTCTCTCTGTGTACAATGTCCCATCCACAACCTGTAATGTGACCTCCCTCAGTCTCTGTGTACAATGTCCCATCCACAACCTGTAATGTGACCTCCCTCAGTCTCTCTGTGTACAATGTCCCGTCCACAACCTGTAATGTGACCTCCCTCAGTCTCTCTGTGTACAATGTCCCATCCACAACCTGTAATGTGACCTCCCTCAGTCTCTCTGTGTACAATGTCCCATCCACAACCTGTAATGTGACCTCCCTCAGTCTCTGTGTGTACAATGTCCCACCCACAACCTGTAATGTGACCTCCCTCAGTCTCTCTGTGTACAATGTCCCATCCACAACCTGTAATGTGACCTCCCTCAGTCTCTGTGTGTACAATGTCCCATCCACAACCTGTAATGTGACCTCCCTCAGTCTCTCTGTGTACAATGTCCCATCCACAACCTGTAATGTGACCTCCCTCAGTCTCTGTGTACAATGTCCCATCCACAACCTGTAATGTGACTTCCCTCCGTCTCTCTGTGTACAATGTCCCATCCACAACCTGTAATATGACCTCCCTCAGTCTCTGTGTATAATGTCCCATCCACAACCTGTAATGTGACCTCCCTCAGTCTCTCTGTGTACAATGGCCCATCCACAACATGTAATGTGACCTCCCTCAGTCTTTCTGTGTACAATGTCCCATCCACAACCTGTAATGTGACCTCCCTCAGTCTCTCTGTGTACAATGTCCCACCCACAACCTGTAATGTGACCTCCCTCAGCCTCTCTGTGTACAATGTCCCATCCACAACCTGTAATGTGACCTCTGATGTGCCTCAATAAATCCGAGACTCGATGTTAGCGAAACAAATCAAGGCTTTTATTGACTTAGAAGGTAACACACAGAGGAGAATGTATCTTCCATCCAGAGGTCTGCCGTACTGGATGTGCTGCAGGCTGGGCCAGCTTACATAGGAGCCACGTATGGGCGGAGCCCTACACACAGTACAATACAATGGAAAAGAAACTGAAACCAACCACAGTCACAGGCAGAGAAATACTGATGAGTGATGAATGGAGTATTTCATCACATTCACCCCTTCTATAGATTTAGTCTGTTCGGGGGTTTGATAGTCCTCTGCGACCGACGTGGCTGTTGTGGTGCCGCGGGTGTCGGCTGGATGTCCCCGGTGGCCTCCTGGGTCTCTGCCGGGGGTGCCGCCAGGGTTGTTGAAGGGGTAGTTGGTGGGGGTACCGTTGGTCGATGTTCTTCCGGGGGTGATGAAAGAGTAGTGGGTGGGTAAGAGTTGCTGTGGTCGTTGTTGCTGCTGTTGTCGTGGTTGTTGTCGTTACCAGCTGGGGCGACGTCTTTTATGGACACGGTGTCCTCCCTTCCGTCGGCGTGCCGGACATACGCGTATTGGGGGTTGGCGTGGAGTAGGTGCACTGACTCCACGAGAGGGTCCGTCTTGTGGCCCCTCACATGCCTTCGCACGAATACCGGACCTGGGGTGGAGAGCCATGACGGCATGGATACGCCTGAGGTGGATTTCCGGGGAAAGACAAACATTCGCTCGTGAGGCGTGGCATTAGTGGCAGTACACAATAGCGACCGTATCGAATGGAGCACATCTGGGAGGACTTCCTGCCAGCGGGAGATAGGCCTTTGGTCCTTAGAGCTAGAGTGACTGCTTTCCATACTGTTCCGTTCTCTCGCTCCACTTGACCGTTACCCCGGGGGTTGTAGCTGGTGGTACGGCTCGTGGCGATCCCCCTGGACAGCATGTACTGGCGTAGCTCTTCACTCATGAAGGGCGCCCCCCTATCCGTATGGATGTAGCTCGGCATACCGAACAGGCAGAGCAGGCTGTTGAGGCATTTAATGACCGTGGCGCTGGTCATGTCTGGGCAGGGGAAGGCGAATGGGAAACGAGAGTATTCGTCCACAATGTTCAGGAAGTAAACATTGCGGTCGACGGACGGGAGGGGGCCCTTGAAATCTAAGCTGAGCCGCTCAAAGGGCCGTGTAGCTTTGATTAAGTGGGCTCTATCTGGGTGGTAGAACCGAGGCTTGCACTCAGCGCAAGTGCGACGGTTCCTGGTCAGGGACCGAACTTCCTCAATCGAGTAGGGTAAGTTGCGGGACTTTATGAAGTGGAACAGCCGCGTGACCCCTGGGTGGCAGAGGTCATTGTGGAGGGTCTGTAGCCGATCCCCGGTGGCGCTGGCACACATCCCTCGTGAGAGGGCGTCGGGGGATTCGTTAAGGGCCCCTGGCCGGTAAATGATGTCATAATCGAAGGTGGAGAGCTCGATCCGCCACATAAGAATCTTATCATTTTTAATCTTCCCCCTCTGTTTATTATTGAACATAAACGCTACCGACCGCTGGTCGGTAAGTAGGGTGAAGCGTTTGCCGGCTAGGTAGTGGCGCCAGTGGCGCACTGCCTCCACGATGGCTTGGGCCTCCTTTTCTACGGAGGAGTGTCTGATCTCGGGCCCTTGGAGGGTCCTCGAGAAGAAAGCTACGGGCCGCCCCGCCTGGTTGAGGGTGGCCGCTAAGGCAAAGTCAGACGCATCACTTTCCACTTGAAAGGGAGTGTTCTCGTCCACTGCCTGTAGCGTGGCCCGCTCAATATCCTGCTTAATGCTTTTGAAGGCGGCATGGGCCTCAGCAGAGAGCGGAAAAGAGGATGCTTTCAAGAGGGGGCGGGCTTTGTCGGAGTAGTTGGGGACCCATTGGGAATAATAAGAAAATAACCCCAGGCACCTTTTCAGGGCTTTGGGAGTGTTGGGCAGGGGCAGCTCCCGTAGGGGGCGCAATCGGTCGGGGTCTGGTCCGATTTCCCCATTCTCCACCACGCTGCCTAGTATGCAGAGGCGCGTGGTGTTGTAAACGCACTTGTCCTCGTTGTAGGTGAGGTTGAGTTTTTGTGCGGTTTTCAGGAACCTCTCGAGGTTCGAGTCGTGATCCTGCTGGTTGTGACCGCAGATGGTGACGTTGTCGAGGTAGGGGAAGGTTGCTTGCAAGTGGTGGTCATCGACCATGCGGTCCATCTCCCTCTGGAAGACCGAGACCCTATTCGTCACCCCAAAGGGGACTCTGAGGAATTGGTAGAGGCGTCCGTTCGCCTCGAAGGCGGTGTACGGGCGGTCCTCTGGTCTGATAGGGAGCTGGTGGTACGCTGACTTGAGGTCGATGGTGGAGAACACCCGGTATTGGGCGATTTGGTTCACCATTTCTGATATGCGGGGTAGCGGGTAGGCGTCTAGTTGGGTGTACCTGTTGATCGTTTGGCTATAGTCGATCACCATCCGTTTCTTCTCGCTACCCCTTACCACCACCACTTGGGCGCGCCACGGGCTATTGCTGCGTTCAATAATGCGCTCTTTCAGGAGCCTGTCTACCTCGGTCGCGATAAACCGCCTGTCCTCCCAGCTGTACCTCCTGCTTTTGGTCGCTATTGGCCGGCAGTTAGGGGTAAGGTTCGCGAATAGCGAAGGCGGCTTTACCTTCAGGGTAGCCAGACCGCACACTGTGAGGGGCGGCTGGGACCCACCGTAATTGAGCGTGATGCTTTGGTGGTAGCACTGGAAATCCAGGCCCAAGATCACGCTCGCACATAGATTCTTCATGATTAATACTTTAAAATTATCGTATACAGTTCCGTTAACGGAGAATTGTACCGTGCAGTAACCCATAATGGTCGATGTCTGGGTTTTATCAGCCATAGAGATGGTACCCCGAGTAGGGACCACCTTTAGGGAGAGTTGTTGTACCAGTTCAGGGTGGATAAAACTCTCCGTGCTTCCACTGTCAATTAAACATTTAACCCTGCACCCGTTTACCTCCATGTCCACCATTGATTTGGATAGCGGGTGCGGCCTGGTCTGGTCCACTGTGACCGATGCCACTGTAGGGCCCTGATCGAGACAAGATGGCGTCCCCGCTGTCTGCTCACAAGATGGCGGACCCCACGAGGTCGGGCAAGATGGCGTCCAAGATGGCCGCTCCCACGGCGCACACGCGGCGGTGGCGGGTTTTCCGGCAGGGTTCCCTCTGCACACCTTCCCGAAGTGCCCCTTCTTACTGCACTTAAAGCAGGTGGTGCCTTTCGCCGGGCACAGGTTTCTGGTGTGCTTCGGCTGCCCGCAGAAGTAGCAGTTGGGTCCCCGACGCGTCGCGGCTGTCGTAGGGCTTCTGGGGGGAGAGCGGGGCCCCGACGGTGTCGGGCTGCCGGGCGGGGAAGATGCCTTCCAAGATGGCGGCGCCCTTGGTGCACACGTGGCGGCGTGGACGGCGCGGGCTGAAGAGTAGGCGTCCGAGTTTCTCTGGGCCACATCCAGGGATCGTGCTGTGTCCGCAGCCTGTTTCAGGTCCAATCCCGTTTTTTCCAGCAGTCTCTGCCGGATGTAAGTGGAGCTGAGGCCTGTGATAAAGGCATCGCGAACAAGCTCATCAGTGTACACTGCGGCTTTTACATCTTGGCACTTGCAGTCTTTGCCAAGCGTTTTCAGGGTGCCTAGGAACTCCTCCACCGATTCCCCAGGTCGCTGTGCGTGAGTAGCGAGCAGATGCCTAGCATACACCTCATTCGTAGGCTGCTGGTAATGCGCCTTTAAGATGTCGCAGGCGGCCGGGTACGTGTCGGCATCTTGGATGAGGGGGTAAACCCGGTGGCTTACCCAATTCCGCAGAATTCCGAGTTTCATACTCACAGCGTCCGTAGCGTCTTTGACGGCTGCGGAATTGTCCAGGAAGAATTCCATACACATAAACCAGTGTCCGAAGCGTGCCGATGCGTCCGAAGCATGCTGGTCCAAATCCAAACGTTTGGGTTTCAAGAGTTGATCCATTGTGTTGAAAATTAAGTCAATAAAATTGATGTGCCTCAATAAATCCGAGACTCGATGTTAGCGAAACAAAACAAGGCTTTTATTGACTTAGAAGGTAACACACAGAGGAGAATGTATCTTCCATCCAGAGGTCTGCCGTACTGGATGTGCTGCAGGCTGGGCCAGCTTACATAGGAGCCAGGTATGGGCGGAGCCCTACACACAGTACAATACAATGGAAATGAAACTGAAACCAACCACAGTCACAGGCAGAGAAATACTGATGAGTGATGAATGGAATATTTCATCACAACCTCCCTCAGTCTCTCTGTGTACAATGTCCCATCCACAACCTGTAATGTGACCTCCCTCAGTCTCTGTGTACAATGAGTCATCCACAACCTGTATTGTGACCTCCCTCAGTCTCTCTGTGTACAATGTCCCATCCACAACCTGTAATGTGACCTCCCTCAGTCTCTCTGTGTACAATGTCCCATCCACAACCTGTAATGTGACCTCCCTCAGTCTCTGTGTACAATGTCCCATCCACAACCTGTAATGTGACCTCCTGCAGTCTCTCTGTGTACAATGTCCCATCCACAACCTGTAATGTGACCTCCCTCAGTCTCTCTGTGTACAATGTCCCGTCCACAACCTGTAATGTGACCTCCCTCAGTCTCTGTGTACAATGTCCCATCCACAACCTGTAATGTGACCTCCCTCAGTCTCTCTGTGTACAATGTCCCATCCACAACCTGTAATGTGACCTCCCTCAGTCTCTCTGTGTACAATGTCCCATCCACAACCTGTAATGTGACCTCCCGCAGTCTCTCTGTGTACAATGTCCCATCCACAACCTGTAATGTGACCTCCCTCAGTCTCTCTGTGTACAATGTCCCGTCCACAACCTGTAATGTGACCTCCCTCAGTCTCTGTGTACAATGTCCCGTCCACAACCTGTAATGTGACCTCCCTCAGTCTCTGTGTACAATGTCCCATCCACAACCTGTAATGTGACCTCCCTCACTCTCTCTGTGTACAATGTCCCATCCACAACCTGTAATGTGACCTCCCTCAGTCTCTGTGTACAATGTCCCATCCACAACCTGTAATGTGACCTCCCTCAGTCTCTGTGTACAATGTCCCATCCACAACCTGTAATGTGACCTCCCTCAGTCTCTCTGTGTATAATGTCCCATCCACAACCTGTGACTTTTAGATCAAATCTCAGTCTGAAGCCTGAATCTGCAGCATGCATTTTATTGCTCCATTTTAGTCACATGGTGCCACGATTCTTGTGTATCCGCGGGACTGACTGACAGGAGAAAATCAAATCAGGAAGATTGAAAAGAAAATTTGTGAATGCTGCAAATCTAAAACAAAACAAATGTATAGAAATGACAGAGCAGGTCAATCATCATCTGAAAGGGAAAGAAAGAAACATAGAAACAGAGAAGATAGGAGCCGGAGTAGGCCATTCAGCCCCTCGAGCCTGCTCCACCAGTAATGAGATCATGGCTGATCATCCAAGTTCAGTACCCTATCCCTGCTTTCTCCCCATATCCCTTGATCCCTTTAGCCTTAAGAAATATATTTCATCACAATATCTAACTCCTTCTTGAATATATTTAATGAATTGGCCTCAACTGCCTTCTGTGGTAGAGAATACCACAGGCTCACCACTCTCTGGGTGAAGAAATTCCTCCTCATCGCAGTCCTAAATGGCTTACCCCTTATCCTTAGACTGTGACCCCTGGTTCTGGACTCCCCCGACCATCGGGAACATCCTTCCTGCATCTAGTCTGTCTAGTCCTGTTAGAATTTTATAAGTTTCAATGAGATCCCCTCTCATTCTTCTAAACTCTAGCGACTATAAGCCCAATCGACCCAATCTCTCCTCATACGACATTCCTGCCATCCCATCAGCCTGGTGAATCTTCGCTGCACTCCCTCCATGGCAAGAACATCCTTCCTCAGATAAGGCTACCAAAACTGCACACAATACTCAAGGTGTGGTCTCACCAAGGCCCTGTACAACTGCAGCAAGACATCCTTGCTCCTGTACTCGAACCCTCTTGCTATGAAGGCCAACATACCATTTGCCTTCTTAACCACCTGCTGCACCTGCATGCTTACCTTCAGCGACTGGTGTACAAGGACACCCAGGTCTCGTTGCACTTCCCCTTCTCCCAATCTATTGCCGTTCAGATAATAATCTGCCTTCCTGTTTTTGACACCAAAGTGGATAACCTCGCATTTATCCACGTTATGTTGCATCTGCCATTCTTCTGCCCAATCACCCAACCTGTCGAAATCATACTGGAGTTTCTCTGCATCCTCCTCACAGCACACACGCCCACCCAGCTTTGTGTCATCTGCAAATGTGGAGATATTGCATCTAGTTCCCTCGTCTAGATCATTAATATATATTGTGAATAGCTGGGGTCCTAGCACCGATCCATGCAGTACCCCACTAGTCACTGCCTGCCACTCGGACAAAGACCCATTTATTCTAACTCTTTGCTTCCTGTCTGCCAACCAGTTCTCTATCCAAGTCAGTACCTTACCCCCAATCCCATGTGCTTTAACTTTGCACGCTAATCTCTTATGCGGGACCTTATCGAAAGCCTTCTGAAAGTCCAAATACACCACATCCACTGGTTCTCCCTTATCTATTCTACCAGTTACACCCTCAAAAAATTCCAGTAGATTAGTCAAGCACGATTTACCTTTTGTAAATCCATGTTGACTTTGTCCGATCCTGTCACTGTTTTCCAAGTGCTCTGCTATTACATCTTTTATAATGGACTCTAGCATTTTCCCCACTACCGATGTCAGGCTTACCGGTCTATAATTCCCCGCTTTTTCTCTCTACTTCCTTTTTTAAATAGTGGGGTAACATTAGCTACCCTCCAATCCATGGGTACTGTGCCAGGGTATTTCGAATTTTGGAAGATGACCAGCAATGCATCTACTATTTCTAGGGCCACTTCCTTAAGTACCCTAGGATGTAGATTATCAGGCCCTGGGGATTTATCGGCCTTCAATCCCGTCAATTTCCCTAATACCATTTCCCAACAAATACTGATTTCATTCAATTCCTCCCTCTCATTAGACCCTATGTTCCCCAACATCTCTGGGAGGTTATTTGTGTCCTCCTTTGTGAAGACAGAACCAAAGTATGTATTTAATTGGTCTGCCATTTCTTTGTCCCCATTGTAAATTCCCCTGATTCTGACTGCAAGGGACCTACGCTTGACTTCACGAATCTTTTTCTCTTCATATATCTATAGAAGCTTTTACAGTCAGTTTTTATGTTCCCTGCAAGATTACTCTCATACTCTATTTTCCCCCTCTTAATTAATCATTTTGTCCTCCTTTGCTGAATCCTAAACTGCTCCCAATCCTCAGGTTTGCTGCTTTTTCTGGCCAAGTTATATGTCCTCTCCTTGGATCTTATGCTATCCCTAATTTCCCTTGTTAGCCACGGCTGCGCCAACATTTTTGTTTTATTTTTATGCCAGACAGGGATGAACAAATTCTGTAGTTCATCCATGCGACCTTTAAATGTTTGCCATTGCCTATCCACCGTCAACCCTGTAAGTAACATTCCCCAATCCATCCTAGCCAACTTGTGCCTCATACCATTGTAGTTTCCTTTAATTAAATTCAGGATCCTAGCCTCTGAGTCAACTACTTCACTCTCCATCTTAATGAAGAATTCTATCATATTATGATCGCTCCTCCCCAAGGGACCTCGCACAACAAGATTGCTAATTAATCCTTTCTCATTACATAATACCCAGTATAAGATGGCCTTATCTCTAGTTGGTTCCTCGACATATTGGTCCAGGAAACCATCCCGTATACACTCTAGGAATTCCTCCTCCACAGTATTGTTACTAATTTGGTTAACCCAAACTATATGTAGATTAAAGTCACCCATGATAACTGCTGTGCCCTTATTGCACGCATCTCTAATTTCCCATTTAATGCCATCCCCAACCTCAGCATTACTGTTTGGGGGTCTGTATACAACTCCCACTAACGTTTTCTGCCCCATGGTATTTCTCAGGCCTACCCATACAGATTCCACATCATCAGAGCTAATATCCTTCCTTACTATTGTGTTAATCTCCTCTTTCACCAGCAATGCTACCCCAACTTCTTTTCCTTTTTGCCTGTCTTTCCTGAATATTGAATACCCCTGGATGTTGAATTCCCAGCCTTGGTCACCCTGGAGCCATGTCTGAGTAATCCCAATTTTATCATATCCGTTTACATCTATTTGCGCAGCTAATTCAACCACCTTATTTTGAATGCTCCTTGCATTAAGACACAGAGCCTTCATAATATGATCGAATTCTTCAGTAAGGTGGAGAATGAAGTAGTTGACTCAGAGACTAGAGTCCTGAATTTAAATAAAGGAAGCTACGATGGTCTGAGGCGCGAGTTGGGTAGGATTGATTGGGGAATGTCACTCAAAGGGTTAACGGTGGGTAGGCAATGGCAAACATTCAAAGACCGCATGGATGAACTACAGAATTTGTTCATCCCAGTTTGGCATAAACATAAAACAAAAAAGGTGACTCAACCGTGGCTAACAAGGGAAATTAGGGATAGCATAAGATCCAAGGAGAGGACATATAAATTGGCCAGAAAAAGCAGTAATCCAGAGGATTGGGAGAAGTTTAGGATTCAACAAAAGAGGACAAAGGGATTAATTAAGAAGGGGAAAATAGAATATGAGAGTAAGCTAGCATGGAACATAAAAACTGACTGTAAAAGCTTTTATAGATATGTGAAGAGAAAAAGATTGGTGAAGTCAAGCGTAGGTCCCTTGCAGTCAGAATCAGGGGAAATTATAATGTGGAACAATGAAATGGCAGACCAATTAAATATATATTTTGGTTCTGTCTTCACAAAGGAGGACACAAATAACCTCCCAGAGATGTCGGGGAATATAGGGTCTGATGAAAGGGAGGAACTGAAAGAAATCAGCATTTGTCGGAAAATGGTGTTAGGGAAATTGACGGGTTTGAAGGCCGATAAATCCCCAGGGCCTGATAATCTACATCCTAGGGTACTTAAGGAAGTGGCCCTAGAAATAGTAGATGCATTGCTGATCATCTTCCAACATTCGATGGAATCTGAAACAGTACCCATGGATTGGAGGGTAGCTAATGTAACCCCACTGTTCAAAAAAGGTGGTAGAGAGAAAACGGGGAATTACAGACCGGTAAGCCTGACATCGCTAGTGGGGAAAATGCTAGAGTCCATTATAAAAGATGTGATAGCAGAGCACTTGGAAAACAGTGACAGGATCGGACAAAGTCAACATGGATTTACAAAAGGTAAATCGTGCTTGACTAATCTACTGGAATTTTTTGAGGATGTAACTAGTAAAATAGATAAGGGAGATCCAGTGGATGTGGTGTATTTGGGCTTTCAGAAGGCTTTCGATAAGGTCCCACATAGCGTGTAAAGTTAAGGCACATGGGATTGGGGGCAAGGTATGGACTTGGATAGAGAACTGGTTGGCAGATAGAAAGCAAAGAGTTGGAATAAATGGGTCTTTTTCCAAGTGGCAGGCACTGACTAGTGGGGTACTGCAGGGATCGGTCCTTGGACCCCAGCTATTCACAATATATATTAATGATCTAGACAAGGGAACTAGATGTAATATCTCCAAATTTGCAGATGACACAAAGCTGGGTGGGCGTGTGTGCTGTGAGGAGGATGCCGAGAAACTACAGGATGATTTGGACAGGTTGGGTGATTGGGCAGAAGCATGGCAGATGCAACATAATGTGGATAATTGTGAGGTTATCCACTTTGGTGGCAAAAACAGGAAGGCAGATTATTATCTGAATGGCAATAGATTGGGAGAAGGGGAAGTGCAACGAGACCTGGGTGTCCTTGTGCACCAGTCGCTGAAGGTAAGCATGCACGTGCAGCAGGTGCAGCAGGCAGTTAAGAAGGCAAATGGTATGTTGGCCTTCGTAGCAAGAGGGTTTGAGTACAGGAACAAGGATGTCTTGCTGCAGTTGTACAGGGCCTTGGTGAGACCACACCTTGAGTATTGTGTGCAGTTTTGGTTGCCTTATCTGAGGAAGGATATTCTTGCCATGGAAGGATTTCAGCGAAGATTCACCAGGCTGATACCTGGGATGGCAGGAATGACGTATGAGGAGAGATTGGGACGATTGGGCTTGTACTCGCTGGAGTTTAGAAGAATGAGAGGGGATCTCATTGAAACTTATAAAATTCTGGCAGGACTGGACAGACTAGATGCGGGGAGGATGTTCCCGATGGTCGGGGAGTCCAGAACCAGGGGTCACAGTCTAAAGATAAGGGGTAGGCCTTTTAGGACAGAAATGAGGAGGAATTTCTTCACCCAGAGAGTTATGGAATTCTCTACCACAGAAGGCAGTAGAGGCCAATACAATGGCCCAGAAATTAGGTTCGGGGGCTTGCCGCACGTGCAAGCCCCCGATGTGCACTTACCCGGCGCGCCGGCCATTCTCCTCCCGGGACGCGTGGAATTCCTTTTTTCAGATGATGACTCCCGGGCAGCGTCTGACGTCACGCCGCCCAGGAGTGCAGCCAGCGCGAAGCGTCCAGCGCGGAGTGTAAGTGAGACACACCCCGTGAGGTCTCATTACCATAGGACACGCCCCCAATCTTTCTCACACGCTGCAAAGCATTTTTACACGCAGAGCAGCATTTTAAATAGGTTCTTTGTATTTTCATGAATCTTTTGGTAACTTTTATAAACTTTTAAATACTTTTACATTATTTTGAAGAATCTGAAGTAGTTTTAAACAGAATTAAAGTAATTTAAAGAGTTTTTAAAGCCCTGAAAGCATTTTTTTCATTCAATTCATTTAATTAACAACGTGAAATGGCTGGAATGAGTGCAATTCACATCATTAAAAGAACTCACAATTTAACTGACGATGACCTCAGCAATCTCCTCAATGAGGTGCAGGCGCAGCGCCTGCGCATCATTGGGAATGAGAACTCCAAGGCGCCGTGAAAAGGACAGATGATAGCTTGGTCTTTCAAGTGGCAGCATAGGGCTCCAGTCACGGGGAGGGAAAAGGCGCAGGAAATGTATGGGTGTCACCTTTTGCGCGGAGTGGGCCTTTGGCGTAGCGGTAAGCATCCCCGCCGCTGGGCCAGAAGGAGTAGGGTTTCGAACCCCGCTCCAGACAGTCCCGGCAGGTGGAGTGGGAGATCTGACTATAAATTCTGGCTGGACATCCAGCGGGATACTTGCGTCCGTGGGTGTGGGTGGCCCCCCCCCCCTCGTTTGGGTTGTGGGAGCCCGTAAAACCCTCCCGCCATAGGGCTAACCACCCTAATGGCTGGTATGAAGATGGTTACGGTCACGGAAGGAGCGTTAACGTGGCCAGAAATCCTTCCACCACTTCATACAGTTCCCGAAAGGGAACAGTGTGAGGACACGTACGACGACGACCTCTTGCGCAATGCACCTCCTTGGACCCTCAGTCGCAGATGCGAGGGGGCAAATGGTGCAATTGTTAAATTTTTCATTTTATTGACATGTAAAATGTTGTGTTTGCTGTTTTCATTGAAATGTTTATTTGTGACTGAAAGGATATGTAACCTTTTCCTTTAAACAATGCAGCCTGTAGTCAATTTGAAAAAAATTTGCAACTTTTATTGGAGCCAAAGTATTTTTACAACAACTGTTTGAAAATTAGAACACAGCTAGTTTCCACCTTGAATGTCTTTATTGCAGTAAGAAAGCAGAAAAAGTCACTTTAAACTGTTAACACATTTTTTTCTGAACTATTCATGTTTACAAATGTTTGAAAAGTAGGAAATAGCTAGTTAACATTTAAAAGTTATAAACTATCTACATCAAAACTGACCCTGAAAACTGTGTTATGATGCAATAAAAGTTCACTGCTTCACTTTAAATTGTGTCTGCTCCTTTCTTTGCCTTGCGGGGGGAGGGGGAGGTACAAGGCACCACTAGCTCGTGAAGGTGTTGGCTACTGGCAGTTCCCGAGCAGCCTTACTTTTGGCGGCACTTGGCTCCTCCCCATGAGGCCTGGCAACATGCACATTGCCATCGCCTTCATCCTCCATTTCAACAGGCAGCTGTTCTGCAGTGTTAAGGGTCAGTCCTTCCTGCAGGGCAAGGTTGTGCAAAGCACAACAGGCCATCACAATCCTTGCAACTTTCTGGTGAGAGTACTGCAAGGTCCCCCCTGACCTATCCAGGCACCGGAAGCGTGATTTCAGAACTCCTATTGTCCTCTCCACCACTTGACGTGTAGTCACGTGTGTATGGTTGTATCTCTCCTGAGACTGATTATTGGTCTTGCGGTAGGGGGTCATCAGCCATGGTCTTAGCGGGTAGCCCTTGTCGCCCAATATCCATGCGGATCCTGTAGGCAATTTGCTGAGAGCATCATACAATTTAGAGTTACGGAGGATGAAGGAGTCATGATTACTTCCCCGGTGCCCTGCATTCACGTTTAGGATCCTGAGGTGCGCATCACATAATATCATTACATTCAATGAATGATACCCCTTCCTGTTTATGTATGTCACAGGTGCATCCAGTGGTGCCTTCAATGCAATATGGGTTCCATCGATGGCCCCAATCACTTTGGGGAATCCATCAATGCGATGAAATGCGAAGGCCATCTCCTTTTGATGTTGAGTGGACAAGTCATACTTAATGAAATCTGAAAGCTTACGGCAAATGGTTTCTGTGACCTGGTGAATGCAGACCCTTGCAGCATTCTTGGAGATGTTGCTTATGTCACCGGTGCCTGCTTGAAATGACCCACTTGGATGACAAGGGATATACAAAAATGCATTAGGAAAAAAAGGAGGGCATCTGGCAGTTACAAAAGACTAAAGACAGAGGAAGCCCTAGAGGAGTATAAAAAGTGCAGGGGCATATTTAAAAAAGAAATTAGGAGAGCGAGGAGGGGCCATGAAATAACACTGGCGAGCAAAATAAAGGAAAATCCTAAGATGTTTTATAAGTATACTAGCTGGGGGAGCCCGGCGGTGCCGAGGCTTTTTGAGTGCATGTTGTTGTTGGAAGAGAGAGAGGGAGCGACTGGGGGGAAGAGAGAGAGGGAAGGAGAGAGAGAGAGAGGGAATGAGAGAGAGGGAAGGAGAGAGGGAGAGAGGGAAGGAGAGTGAGAGAGGGAAGGAGAGAGAGAGAGAGAGGGGGGGAAGGAGAGAGAGAGAGGGGGGAAGGAGAGAGAGAGAGAGAGATGGAAGGAAAGAGAGAGAGAGATTGGGAGTGAGAGAGAGAGCTTGGGAGTGTGAGAGAGAGAGAGATTGGGAGTGTGAGAGATTGGGAGTGTGAGAGAGAGAGAGAGATTGGGAGTGAGAGAGAGAGAGACTGGGAGTGTGAGAGAGAGAGAGATTGGGAGTGTGAGAGAGAGAGATTGGGAGTGAGAGAGAGAGAGAGATTGGGAGTGTGAGAGAGAGAGAGATTGGGAGTGTGAGAGAGAGAGAGATTGGGAGTGTGAGAGAGAGAGATTGGGAGTGTGAGAGAGAGATTGGGAGTGTGAGAGAGAGAGATTGGGAGTGTGAGGGAGAGAGATTGGGAGTGTGAGAGAGAGAGAGATTGGGAGTGTGAGAGAGAGAGATTGGGAGTGTGAGAGAGAGAGATTGGGAGTGTGAGAGAGAGAGATTGGGAGTGTGAGAGAGAGATTGGGAGTGTGAGAGAGAGAGATTGGGAGTGTGAGAGAGAGAGACTGGGAAGTGAGAGAGAGAGAGAGATTGGGAGTGTGAGAGAGAGAGATTGGGAGTGTGAGAGAGAGAGAGATTGGGAGTGTGAGAGAGAGAGAGATTGGGAGTGACAGAGAGAGAGAGATTGGGAGTGTGAGAGAGAGAGAGATAGGGAGTGGAGAGAGAGATTGGAGTGAGAGAGAGAGAGATTGGGAGTGTGAGAGAGAGAGAGACTGGGAGTGTGAGAGAGAGAGAGATTGGGAGTGTGAGAGAGAGAGAGATTGGGAGTGTGAGAGAGAGAGAGATTGGGAGTGTGAGAGAGAGAGATAGGGAGTGTGAGAGAGAGAGATTGGGAGTGAGAGAGAGAGAGAGATTGGGAGTGTGAGAGAGAGAGAGATTGGGAGTGTCAGAGAGAGAGAGATTGGGAGTGTGAGAGAGAGAGAGATTGGGAGTGTGAGAGAGAGAGAGATAGGGAGTGTGAGAGAGAGAGAGATTGGGAGTGTGAGAGAGAGAGATTGGGAGTGTGAGAGAGAGAGAGACTGGGAGTGTGAGAGAGAGAGAGATTGGGAGTGTGAGAGAGAGAGATTGGGAGTGTGAGAGAGAGAGAGACTGGGAGTGTGAGAGAGAGAGAGATTGGGAGTGTGAGAGAGAGAAAGATTGGGAGTGTGAGAGAGAGAGAGAGATTGGGGAGTGTGAGGGAGAGAGAAATTGGGAGTGTGAGAGAGAGAGAGATTGGGAGTGTGAGAGAGAGAGAGATTGGGAGCGTGAGAGAGAGAGAGATTGGGAGTGACTGAGAGAGAGAGATTGGGAGTGTGAGAGAGAGAGATAGGGAGTGTGAGAGAGAGAGAGAGATTGGGAGTGAGAGAGAGAGAGATTGGGAGTGCGAGAGAGAGAGAGAGACTGGGAGTGTGAGAGAGAGAGATTGGGAGTGTGAGAGAGAGAGAGATTGGGAGTGTGAGAGAGAGAGATTGGGAGTGTGAGAAGAGAGAGAGAGGATTGGGAGTGTGAGAGAGAGAGATTGGGAGTGTGAGAGAGAGAGAGACTGGGAGTGTGAGAGAGAGAGAGATTGGGAGTGTGAGAGAGAGAGAGACTGGGAGTGTGAGAGAGAGAGAGATATTGGGAGTGTGAGAGAGAGAGAGAGAGATTGGGAGTGTGAGAGAGAGAGAGATTGGGAGTGTGAGAGAGAGAGAGACTGGGAGTGAGAGAGAGAGAGAGATTGGGAGTGTGAGAGAGAGAGAGATTGGGAGTGTATGAGAGAGAGAGATTGGGAGTGTGAGAGAGAGAGAGATTGGGAGTGTGAGAGAGAGATTGGGAGTGTGAGAGAGAGAGAGAGATTGGGAGTGTGAGAGAGAGAGAGATTGGGAGTGTGAGAGAGAGAGAGAGAGATTGGGAGTGTGAGAGAGAGAGAGATTGGGAGTGTGAGAGAGAGAGAGACTGGGAGTGAGAGAGAGAGAGAGATTGGGAGTGTGAGAGAGAGAGAGATTGGGAGTGTATGAGAGAGAGAGATTGGGAGTGTGAGAGAGAGAGAGATTGGGAGTGTGAGAGAGAGATTGGGATTTCTACCAAAAATTCTCACAAATATGCCCTGAATTCAGAAATCTGAATGACAACCAAAAACTCCCATACCTACTGGGGGAGGAGAGAAGCTGTGTAGCACTGGCGGCACACTATGTTACAGCTTGCCATGAACAGAGGGACAACCAGTAAACTAAGAAAAGAGTATATATAAACAATGCGAATGTATATTTATACACTCAGGGATATACCTGTTTATAGACTGTATGAATAGAACTGCGTTTATGTGTTCAACCATGAATGTATTTTGATGCTTTGGCAACATAAGATGTACCTTATCATGCCAATAAAGCGATTGAATTGAATTGAATTGAATTGAGTGAGAGAGAGAGAGAGAGATTGGGAGTGAGAGAGAGAGAGAGATTGGGAGTGAGAGAGAGAGAGATTGGGAGTGTGAGAGAGAGATTGGGAGTGAGAGAGAGAGAGAGATTGGGAGTGTGAGAGAGAGAGAGAGAGATTGGGAGTGTGAGAGAGAGAGAGATTGGGAGTGTGAGAGAGAGAGAGATTGGGAGTGAGAGAGAGAGAGAGATTGGGAGTGTGAGAGAGAGAGATTGGGAGTGTGAGAGAGAGAGAGATTGGGAGTGTGTGAGAGAGAGATACTGGGAGTGTGAGAGTGAGAGAGATTGGGAGCGTGAGAGAGAGAGAGATTGGGAGTGTGAGAGAGAGAGAGAGATTGGGAGTGTGAGAGAGAGAGATTGGGAGTGTGAGAGAGAGATTGGGAGTGTGAGAGAGTGAGAGATTGGGAGTGTGAGAGAGAGAGAGATTGGGAGTGTGCGAGAGAGAGAGATTGGGAGTGTGAGAGAGAGAGAGATTGGGAGTGTGAGAGAGAGAGAGATTGGGAGTGTGTGAGAGAGAGAGAGATTGGGAGTGAGAGGGAGAGAGAGAGATTGGGAGTGTGAGAGAGAGAGAGATTGTGAGTGTGAGAGAGAGAGATTGGGAGTGTGAGAGAGAGAGAGATTGGGAGTGTGAGAGAGAGATTGGGAGTGTGAGAGAGAGAGAGATTGGGAGTGTGAGAGAGAGAGATTGGGAGTGTGAGAGAGAGAGAGATTGGGAGTGTGAGAGAGAGAGATTGGGAGTGTGAGAGAGAGAGAGATTGGGAGTGTGAGAGAGAGAGATTGGGAGTGTGAGAGACAGAGAGATTGGGAGTGTGAGAGAGAGAGAGATTGGGAGTGTGAGAGAGAGAGAGATTGGGAGAGTGAGAGAGAGAGAAGTTGGGAGTGAGAGAGAGAGATTGGGAGTGAGAGAGAGAGAAAGATTGGGAGTGTGAGAGAGAGAGAGATTGGGAGTGTGAGAGAGAGAGATTGGGAGTGTGAGAGAGAGAGAGATTCGGAGTGTGAGAGAGAGAGAGATTGGGAGTGTGAGAGAGAGAGAGATTGGGAGTGTGAGAGAGAGAGAGGTTGGGAGCGTGAGAGAGAGAGAGATTGGGAGTGTGAGAGAGAGAGAGAGATTGGGAGTGAGAGAGAGAGAGAGATTGGGAGTGTAAGAGAGAGATTGGGAGTGTGAGAGAGAGAGATTGGGAGTGTGAGAGAGAGAGAGATTGGGAGTGTGAGAGAGAGAGAGATTGGGAGTGTGAGAGAGAGAGAGAGATTGGGAGTGTGAGAGAGAGAGAGATTGGGAGTGTGAGGGAGTGTGAGAGAGAGGGAGATTGGGAGTGTGAGAGAGAGAGATTGGGAGTGTGAGAGAGAGAGATTGGGAGTGAGAGAGAGAGAGATTGGGAGTGTGAGAGAGAGAGATTGGGAGTGTGAGAGAGAGAGAGATTGGGAGTGTGAGAGAGAGAGATTGGGAGTGTGAGAGAGAGAGAGATTGGGAGTTTGAGAGAGAGAGAGAGATTGGGAGTGTGAGAGAGAGAGAGATTGGGAGTGTGAGAGAGGAGAGAGATTGGGAGTGTGAGAGAGAGTGAGATTGGGAGTGTGAGAGAGAGAGATTGGAGTGTGAGAGAGACTGGGAGTGTGAGAGAGAGAGAGAGATTGGGAGTGTGTGAGAGAGAGAGATTGGGAGTGTGAGGGAGAGAGAAATTGGAAGTGTGAGAGAGAGAGATTGGGAGTGTGAGAGAGAGAGAGATTGGGAGCGTGAGAGAGGAGGATTGGGAGTGACAGAGAGAGAGAGATTGGGAGTGTGAGAGAGAGAGATAGGGAGTGTGAGAGAGAGAGAGAGATTGGGAGTGCGAGAGAGAGAGAGATTGGGAGTGTGAGAGAGAGAGAGACTGGGAGTGTGAGAGAGAGATTGGGAGTGTGAGAGAGAAAGATTGGGAGTGTGAGAGAGAGAGATTGGAAGTGTGAGAGAGAGAGATTGGGAGTGAGAGAGAGAGAGAGATTGGAGTGTGAGAGAGAGAGAGAGATTGGGAGTGTGAGAGAGATTGGGAGTGTGAGAGAGAGAGAGACTGGGAGTGTGAGAGAGAGAGAGATTGGGAGTGTGAGAGAGAGAGAGATTGGGAGTGTGAGAGAGAGAGAGACTGGGAGTGTGAGAGAGAGAGAGATATTGGGAGTGTGAGAGAGAGAGAGACTGGGAGTGTGAGAGAGAGAGAGATTGGGAGTGTGAGAGAGAGAGAGATTGGGAGTGTGAGAGAGAGAGAGAGATTGGGAGTGTGAGAGAGAGAGAGATTGGGAGTGTGAGAGAGAGAGAGAGATTGGGAGTGTGAGAGAGAGAGAGATTGGGAGTGTGAGAGAGAGAGAGACTGGGAGTGTGAGAGAGAGAGAGATTGGGAGTGTGAGAGAGAGAGCGATTGGGAGTGTGAGAGAGAGATTGGGATTTCTACCAAAAATTCTCACAAATATGCCCTGAATTCAGAAATCTGAATGACAACCAAAAACTCCCATACCTACTGGGGGAGGAGAGAAGCTGTGTAGCACTGGCGGCACACTATGTTACAGCTTGCCATGAACGGAGGGACAACCAGTAAACTAAGAAAAGAGTATATATAAACAATGCGAATGTATATTTATACACTCAGGGATATACCTTTTTATAGACTGTATGAATAGAACTGCGTTTATGTGTTCAACCATGAATGTATTTTGATGCTTTGGCAACATAAGATGTACCTTATCATGCCAATAAAGCGATTGAATTGAATTGAATTGAATTGAGTGAGAGAGAGAGAGAGATTGGGAGTGAGAGAGAGAGAGAGATTGGGAGTGAGAGAGAGAGAGATTGGGAGTGTGAGAGAGAGATTGGGAGTGAGAGAGAGAGAGAGATTGGGAGTGTGAGAGAGAGAGAGATTGGGAGTGTGAGAGAGAGAGAGATTGGAAGTGTGAGAGAGAGAGAGATTGGGAGTGTGAGAGAGAGAGAGATTGGGAGTGTGAGAGAGAGAGAGATTGGGAGTGAGAGAGAGAGAGAGATTGGGAGTGTGAGAGAGAGAGATTGGGAGTGTGAGAGAGAGAGAGATTGGGAGTGTGTGAGAGAGAGATTCGGAGTGTGAGAGAGAGAGAGACTGGGAGTGTGAGAGAGATTGGGAGTGTGAGAGAGAGAGAGATTGGGAGTGTGAGAGAGAGAGAGATTGGGAGTGTGAGAGAGAGAGATTGGGAGTGTGAGAGAGAGAGATTGGGAGTGTGAGAGAGAGATTGGGAGTGTGAGAGAGTGAGAGATTGGGAGTGTGAGAGAGAGAGAGATTGGGAGTGTGCGAGAGAGAGAGATTGGGAGTGTGAGAGAGAGAGATTGGGAGTGTGAGAGAGAGAGATTGGGAGTGTGAGAGAGAGATTGGGAGTGTGAGAGAGTGAGAGATTGGGAGTGTGAGAGAGAGAGAGATTGGGAGTGTGCGAGAGAGAGAGATTGGGAGTGTGAGAGAGAGGGAGATTGGGAGTGTGAGAGAGAGAGAGATTGGGAGTGTGTGAGAGAGAGAGAGATTGGGAGTGAGAGAGAGAGAGAGATTGGGAGTGTGAGAGAAAGAGAGATTGTGAGTGTGAGAGAGAGAGATTGGGAGTGTGAGAGAGAGAGAGATTGGGAGTGTGAGAGAGAGATTGGGAGTGTGAGAGAGAGAGAGATTGGGAGTGTGAGAGAGAGAGATTGGGAGTGTGAGAGAGAGAGAGATTGGGAGTGTGAGAGAGAGAGATTGGGAGTGTGAGAGAGAGAGAGATTGGGAGTGTGAGAGAGAGAGATTGGGAGTGTGAGAGACAGAGAGATTGGGAGTGTGAGAGAGAGAGAGATTGGGAGTGTGAGAGAGAGAGAGATTGGGAGAGTGAGAGAGAGAGAGGTTGGGAGTGAGAGAGAGAGATTGGGAGTGAGAGAGAGAGAAAGATTGGGAGTGTGAGAGAGAGAGAGATTGGGAGTGTGAGAGAGAGAGATTGGGAGTGTGAGAGAGAGAGATTGGGAGTGTGAGAGAGAGAGAGATTCGGAGTGTGAGAGAGAGAGAGATTGGGAGTGTGAGAGAGAGAGAGATTGGGAGTGTGAGAGAGAGAGAGATTGGGAGTGTGAGAGAGAGAGAGGTTGGGAGCGTGAGAGAGAGAGAGATTGGGAGTGTGAGAGAGAGAGAGAGATTGGGAGTGAGAGAGAGAGAGAGATTGGGAGTGTAAGAGAGAGATTGGGAGTGTGAGAGAGAGAGATTGGGAGTGTGAGAGAGAGAGAGATTGGGAGTGTGAGAGAGAGAGAGAGATTGGGAGTGTGAGAGAGAGAGAGATTGGGAGTGTGAGAGAGAGAGAGATTGGGAGTGTGAGAGAGAGAGAGATTGGGAGTGTGAGAGAGAGGGAGATTGCGAGTGTGAGAGAGAGAGAGGTTGGGAGTGAGAGAGAGAGATTGGGAGTGTGAGAGAGAGAGAGTTTGGGAGTGTGAGAGAGAGAGATTGGGAGTGAGAGAGATTGGGAGTGTGAGAGAGAGAGATTGGGAGTGTGAGAGAGAGAGAGATTGGGAGTGTGAGAGAGAGAGATTGGGAGTGTGAGAGAGAGAGAGATTGGGAGTTTGAGAGAGAGAGAGCGATTGGGAGTGTGAGAGAGAGAGAGATTGGGAGTGTGAGAGAGAGAGAGATTGGGAGTGTGAGAGAGAGAGAGATTGGGAGTGTGAGAGAGAGAGATTGGGAGTGTGAGAGAGAGAGAGACTGGGAGTGTGAGAGAGAGAGAGAGATTGGGAGTGTGTGAGAGAGAGAGAGATTGGGAGTGTGAGAGAGAGAGAGATTGGGAGTGTGCGAGAGAGAGATTGGGAGTGAGAGAGAGAGAGAGATTGGGAGTGTGAGAGAGAGAGAGATTGGGAGTGTGAGAGAGAGAGAGATTGGGAGTGTGAGAGAGATTGGGATTGAGAGAGAGAGAGAGATTGCGAGTGTGAGAGGGAGAGAGAAATTGGGAGTGTGAGAGAGAGAGAGGTTGGGAGTGAGAGAGAGAGATACAGATGGGCCCCAGACAGTGGAGATAAATTCATCACAGCACTAAATTCACCTGATCTCACAAGTAAAATTTCAAAATTTAAAGAAAATCTATATGAGATCACCAGAGATGGTGTAAACACGGCCATAGAGGATATAAAGATGATCTTCCATGAGGCAGCTGTAAAAGCCGACCTCGTGAAACAGAAGAGGAAGCGTCACAAAAGACAAAATAAAAATAAGAAATGGTTTGACCACGAATGCAAAAATGCCAGAAAAGACCTGAGAAAAATATCAAACCAAAAGCATCGCCAACCAAACAATCCGGACCTACGGACTAGATACAATGAAACCCTCAAAAGATATAAACACACCATTAGGAACAAAACACAAAACTATACCCACAAAATACTCGAAGAAATTGAAAACTCCACCAATCCAAAACAATTCTGGGAAATGTGGAATAACCTGAGTACAACACAATTGCAAGCATTACCAATCCAAGATGGCGACATCTGGAGAACACATTTTGAAAACCTCTACAAAGACATCCCAATAAACAAAACAAACCCAAGTCAACATCAGGTCACAGAAAAACTCCACACATTAGAAGCAACAATTAAAGACAACCAAAACCCTCTAGACTCCCCAATCACATGGAAAGAACTGGCCACAAAAACAAAATCTCTCCACCTAAAGAAAGCCTGTGGCCCAGACAACATCAAAAATGAAATGCTCAAGTTCAGCAATATGGAGATGCAGGGTGCGATACTCAAACTATTCAACATCATATTACGCTCAGGCTGTTTTCCCGATATCTGGTGCCAAGGACTAATCTCCCCCATATATAAAAGTGGAAACAAATCAGACCCAAATAACTACCGCGGCATCTGTGTCAACAGTTGTCTAGGGAAGTTATTCTGCAGTATTCTAAATAGTAGATTACTTGATTTTCTTAACAAACATAATATCCTCAGAAAAAAACAAATAGGCTTTCTTCCAAAACACCGCACCGCCGACCATATCTATACCCTTCACACCCTCATTGAAAAACATAAACACCAAACAAAAAATGGGAAAATATTCGCCTGTTTCATCGACTTCAAGAAAGCCTTTGACTCTATATGGCACGAAGGGCTCTATTATAAACTTCTTCAGTGTGGAATAGGGGGCAAAGTCTATGACCTTATTAAATCAATGTATCTGAAAAACAAATGCGGGGTCAAAATTGGAGACAAACGCACCGATTTCTTCACCCAGAGAAGAGGCGTCCGGCAGGGCTGCAATTTGAGCCCGACCCTGTTCAACATATACATAAATGAATTAGCAGACATGCTGGAGCAAAGCGAGTCACCAGGTCTCCGTCTCCTGGATGGAGAAGTGAAGTCCCTGTTCTATGCGGACGACCTGGTTCTGCTGTCTCCCACAGAACAGGGATTACAGCAACAACTAGACCTACTCGACAAATACTGCCAAAATTGGGCTCTAACAGTAAATCTAAAGAAAACCAACATCATGATTTTTCAGAAAAGACCCAGATGTCAGGAAAACAAATACCAGTTTACCCTCAGTGATACCACTATAGGACACACTATGAGCTACACCTACCTTGGTCTAACTATTACAGCATCAGGGAGCTTCAGCATAGCAGTGAATGCACTAAAAGAAAAAGCCCGAAGAGCCCTATATGCAATAAAAAGAAAATTCTACAACATCCAAATCCCAATCAAAATCTGGCTCAAAATATTTGACAGCATAATCCTGCCCATTGCACTGTACGGTAGTGAAGTATGGGGCCCGCTAAATCACCAAAGCTACACTAAATGGGAAAAACACACAATAGAAGCCCTACATGCAGAATTCTGCCGAAGCATCCTTCGCACCCAAAGAAAAACGCCAACAAATGCATGCAGAGCTGAACTAGGCAGATACCCACTGATAATAAACATCCAAAAACGAGCACTAAACTTCCTAAATCACCTCAAATCTAGCTCCCCAGACACCCTTCATTTCAAAGCCTTTCAGACCCAAGAGCTAAACCCAGAAAAGAGTCCCCTGAGTCAGCTGCTACTGAAACTAAGTACTCAGCCGGACCCTGACCAGCCCCAGACCAACACAGCCGTCCAAACACCAATCCGAGTGAACCAAATCATTAAAAAATGCAAAGAAACCTACCTGGAACATTGGAACAAAATAACCGAAAGCCAAAGCAGATTAGAATGTTACCGGGCCCTAAAAAGAGAATATAAACTGGCAGACTACCTCACGACCATCAGAGACACAAAACAGAGACAGACCCTCACCAGGTACAGACTAAGCGACCACCAACTGGAAATTGAAAAAGGCAGATACAAGAAATCCTGGCAGCCTAGAGAGAATAGAATATGCGATCAATGTCTGGCTGGCGAGGTTGAAACAGAAATGCATTTCCTCCTAAAATGCGAAAAATTCAACACATCAAGAAACATATTATTCAACAAGCTAAGCCAAACAACCCCAGATTTCAAGGAATTGGATGATCTGTCAAAATTGAGATTAGTCCTAGGAGAAGGAGACAGACCATACCTTGGGGCCAAATATGTAACAACATGTCACAACCTGAGGACTGTTTAAAAGTAAGACTGTTTAAAATTAATATTGAACGTACCAAATGAAGTAGAAAGACTGTTTAAAATTAATATTGTTTAAAAGTAATATTGTATGTACCCAACAAATGTCAAATCGATTGACACCTACAGAATGTTGGAAAACTGTACCTTTTTGCTATGTAAGCTTTGGCAATATGGTTCTCTGTAAACTTTCATGCCAATAAAGCATTTGAACTGAACTGAACTGAACTGAGATTGGGAGTGTGAGAGAGAGAGAGATTGGGAGTGTGAGAGAGAGAGAGATTGGGAGTGTGAGAGAGAGAGAGATTGGGAATGTGAGAGAGAGAGAGATTGGGAGTGTGAGAGAGATAGATTGGGAGTGTGACAGAGAGAGATTGGGAGTGTGAGAGAAAGAGAGAGATTGGGAGTGAGAGAGAGAGAGAGATTGGGAGTGTGAGAGAGAGAGATTGGGAGTGTGAGAGAGAGAGAGAGATTGGGAGTGAGAGAGAGAGAGAGATTGGGAGTGTGAGAGAGAGAGAGATTGTGAGTGTGAGAGAGAGAGATTGGGAGTGTGAGAGAGAGAGAGATTGGGAGTGTGAGAGAGAGATTGGGAGTGTGAGAGAGAGAGAGATTGGGAGTGTGAGAGAGAGAGAGATTGGGAGTGTGAGAGAGAGAGAGATTGGGAGTGTGAGAGAGAGAGATTGGGAGTGTGAGAGAGAGAGAGATTGGGAGTGTGAGAGAGAGAGATTGGGAGTGTGAGAGAGAGAGAGATTGGGAGTGTGAGAGAGAGAGAGATTGGGAGTGTGAGAGATAAATAAAAGTGTGTGAAATAAATAAAAGCGGTAGGGAGGTAGTGCAACTCTGCCGAGCCTTAGGCCTGTACATAGTTAACGGTAGGTTCAGAGGGGACTCCCTAGGGAGACTCACATACTCCTCAACTCTTGGGTCTAGTGTGGTGGACTATACAATCACTGACCTGGACCCCTGCGATATCAACTCATTCACTGTCAGGCAGCAATCCCCCCTCTCAGACCATAACCAAATAAATATGTACCTTAAACTTTCTGCCCAAACTACAGACACAAAAAAAGAACCCAGTAAGCTCCATAAAATAAACCAGACATACAGATGGGCCCCAGACAGTGGAGAAAAATTCATCACAGCACTAAAGTCACCTGATCTCACAAGTAAAATATCAAAATTTAAAGAAAACCCATACGAGATCACCAGAGATGGTGTAAACATGGCCATAGAGGATATAAATATGATCTTCCATGAGGCAGCTGTAAAAGCCGACCTTGTGAAACAGAAGAGGAAGCGTCACAAAAGACAAAATAAAAATAAGAAATGGTTTGACCACGAATGCAAAAATGCCAGAAAAGACCTGAGAAAAATATCAAACCAAAAGCATCGCCAACCAAACAATCCGGACCTACGGACTAGATACAATGAAACCCTCAAAAGATATAAACACACCATTAGGAACAAAACACAAAACTATACCCACAAAATACTCGAAGAAATTGAAAACTCCACCAATCCAAAACAATTCTGGGAAATGTGGAATAACCTGAGTACAACACAATTGCAAGCATTACCAATCCAAGATGGCGACATTTTGAAAACCTCTGCAAAGACATCCCAATAAACGAAACAAACCCAAGTCAACATCAGGTCACAGAAAAACTCCACACATTAGAAGCAACAATTAAAGACAACCAAAACCCTCTAGACTCCCCAATCACATGGAAAGAACTGGCCACAAAAACAAAATCTCTCCACCTAAAGAAAGCCTGTGGCCCAGACAACATCAAAAATGAAATGCTCAAGTTCAGCAATATGGAGATGCAGGGTGCGGTACTCAAATTATTCAACATCATATTACGTTCAGGCTGTTTTCCCGATATCTGGTGCCAAGGACTAATCTCCCCCATATATAAAAGTGGAAACAAATCAGACCCAAATAACTACCGCGGCATCTGTGTCAACAGTTGTCTAGGGAAGTTATTCTGCAGTATTCTAAATAGTAGATTACTTGATTTTCTTAACAAACATAATATCCTCAGAAAAAACCAAATAGGCTTTCTTCCAAAACACCGCACCGCCGACCATATCTATACCCTTCACACCCTCATTGAAAAACATATACACCAAACAAAAAATGGGAAAATATTCGCCTGTTTCATCGACTTCAAGAAAGCCTTTGACTCTATATGGCACGAAGGGCTCTATTATAAACTTCTTCAGTGTGGAATAGGGGGCAAAGTCTATGACCTTATTAAATCAATGTATCTGAAAAACAAATGCGGGGTCAAAATTGGAGACAAACGCACCGATTTCTTCACCCAGAGAAGAGGCGTCCGGCAGGGCTGCAATTTGAGCCCGACCCTGTTCAACATATACATAAATGAATTAGCAGACATGCTGGAGCAAAGCGAGTCACCAGGTCTCCGTCTCCTGGATGGAGAAGTGAAATCCCTGTTCTATGCGGACGACCTGGTTCTGCTGTCTCCCACAGAACAGGGATTACAGCAACAACTAGACCTACTCGACAAATACTGCCAAAATTGGGCTCTAACAGTAAATCTAAAGAAAACCAACATCATGATTTTTCAAAAAAGGCCCAGATGTCAGGAAAACAAATACCAGTTTACCCTCAGTGATACCACTATAGGACACACTATGAGCTACACCTACCTTGGTCTAACTATTACAGCATCAGGGAGCTTCAGCATAGCAGTGAATGCACTAAAAGAAAAAGCACGAAGAGCCCTATATGCAATAAAAAGAAAATTCTACAACATCCAAATCCCAATCAAAATCTGGCTCAAAATATTTGACAGCATAATCCTGCCCATTGCACTGTACGGTAGTGAAGTATGGGGCCCGCTAAATCACCAAAGCTACACTAAATGGGAAAAACACACAATAGAAGCCCTACATGCAGAATTCTGCCGAAGCATCCTTCGCACCCAAAGAAAAACGCCAACAAATGCATGCAGAGCCGAACTAGGCAGATACCCACTGATAATAAACATCCAAAAACGAGCACTAAACTTCCTAAATCACCTCAAATCTAGCTCCCCAGACACCCTTCATTTCAAAGCCTTTCAGACCCAAGAGCTAAACCCAGAAAAGAGTCCCCTGAGTCAGCTGCTACTGAAACTAAGTACTCAGCCGGACCCTGACCAGCCCCAGACCAACACAGCCGTCCAAACACCAATCCGAGTGAACCAAATCATTAAAAAATGCAAAGAAACCTACCTGGAACATTGGAACAAAATAACCGAAAGCCAAAGCAGATTAGAATGTTACCGAGCCCTAAAAAGAGAATATAAACTGGCAGACTACCTCACGACCATCAGAGACACAAAACAGAGACAGACCCTCACCAGGTACAGACTAAGCGACCACCAACTGGAAATTGAAAAAGGCAGATACAAGAAATCCTGGCAGCCTAGAGAGAATAGAATATGCGATCAATGTCTGGCCGGTGAGGTTGAAACAGAGATGCATTTCCTCCTAAAATGCGAAAAATTCAACACATCAAGAAACATATTATTCAACAAGCTAAGCCAAACAACCCCAGATTTCAAGGAATTGGATGACCGGTCAAAATTGAGCTTAGTCCTAGGAGAAGGAGACAGACCATACCTTGGGGCCAAATATGTAACAACATGTCACAACCTGAGGACTGTTTAAAATTAAGACTGTTTAAAATTAATATTGAACGTACCAAATGAAGTACAAAGACTGTTTAAAATTAATATTGTTTAATAGTAATATTGTATGTACCCAACAAATGTCAAATCGATTGACACCTACAGAATGTTGGAAAACTGTACCTTTTTGCTATGTAAGGTTTGGCAATATGGTTCTCTGTAAACTTTCATGCCAATAAAGCATTTGAATTCGAATTGGAATTGGAGAGATTGGGAGTGTGAGAGAGAGAGATTGGGAGTGTGTGAGAGAGAGAGATTGGGAGTGTGAGAGAGAGAGAGATTGGGAGTGTGAGAGAGAGAGATTGGGAGTGTGAGAGAGAGAGAGATTGGGAGTGTGAGAGAGAGAGAGATTGGGAGTGTGAGAGAGAGAGAGATTGGGAGTGTGAGGGAGAGAGAGATTGGGAGTGTGAGAGAGAGAGATTGGGAGTGTGAGAGAGAGAGAGATTGGGAGTGTGAGAGAGAGAGAGATTGGGAGTGTGAGAGAGAGAGAGATTGGGAGTGTGAGAGAGAGAGAGATTGGGAGTGTGAGAGAGAGAGAGATTGGGAGTGTGAGAGAGAGAGACTGGGAGTGTGAGAGAGAGAGATTGGGAGTGTGAGAGAGAGAGAGATTGGGAGTGTGAGAGAGAGAGAGATTGGGAGTGTGAGAGAGAGAGAGATTGGGAGTGTGAGAGAGAGAGACATTGGGAGTGTGAGAGAGAGAGAGGTTGGGAGTGTGAGAGAGAGAGATTGGGAGTGTGAGAGAGAGAGAGAGATTGGGAGTGAGAGAGAGAGAGAGATTGGGAGTGTGAGAGAGAGATTGGGAGTGTGAGAGAGAGAGATTGGGAGTGTGAGAGAGAGAGAGATTGGGAGTGTGAGAGAGAAAGAGAGTGGGAGTGTGAGAGAGAGAGAGATTGGGAGTGCGAGAGAGAGAGATTGGGAGTGTGAGAGAGAGAAATTGGGAGTGTGAGAGAGAGAGAGAGATTGGGAGTGAGAGAGAGAGAGAGATTGGGAGTGTGAGAGAGAGAGAGATTGTGAGTGTGAGTGAAAGAGATTGGGAGTGTGAGAGAGAGAGAGATTGGGAGTGTGAGAGAGAGATTGGGAGTGTGAGAGAGAGAGAGATTGGGAGTGTGAGAGAGAGAGAGATTGGGAGTGTGAGAGAGAGAGGTTGGGAGTGTGAGAGAGAGAGATTGGGAGTGTGAGAGAGAGAGAGATTGGGAGTGTGAGAGAGAGAGAGAGAGATTGGGAGTGAGAGAGAGAGAGAGATTGGGAGTGTGAGAGAGAGATTGGGAGTGTGAGAGAGAGAGATTGGGAGTGTGAGAAAGAGAGTGGGAGTGTGAGAGAGAGAGAGATTGGGAGTGTGAGAGAGAGAGAGATTGGAAGTGTGAGAGCGAGAGAGGTTGGGAGTGAGAGAGAGAGATTGGGAGTGTGAGAGAGAGAGAGATTGGGAGTGTGAGAGAGAGAGAGATTGGGAGTGTGAGAGAGAGAGAGATTGGGAGTGTGAGAGAGAGAGAGCGATTGGGAGTGTGTGAGAGAGAGAGGTTGGGAGTGTGAGAGAGATTGGGAGTGTGAGAGAGAGAGAGATAGGGAGTGTGAGAGAGAGAGAGATTGGGAGTGAGAGAGAGAGAGATTGGGAGTGTGAGAGAGAGAGATTGGTAGTGTGAGAGAGAGAGAGATTTGGAGTTTGAGATAGAGAGAGCGATTGGGAGTGTGAGAGAGACAGAGATTGGGAGTGTGAGAGAGATTGGGAGTGTGAGAGAGAGAGAGATAGGGAGTGTGAGAGAGAGAGAGATTGGGAGTGTGAGAGAGAGAGAGATTGGGAGTGTGAGGGAGAGAGAGATTGGGAGTGTGAGAGAGAGAGATTGGGAGTGTGAGAGAGAGAGAGATTGGGAGTGTGAGAGAGAGAGAGATTGGGAGTGAGAGAGAGAGAGATTGGGAGTGTGAGAGAGAGAGAGATTGGGAGTGTGAGAAAGAGAGAGATTGGGAGTGTGAGAGAGAGAGACTGGGAGTGTAAGAGAGAGAGAGAGATTGGGAGTGTGTGAGAGAGAGAGAGATTGGGAGTGTGTGAGAGAGAGAGATTGGGAGTGTGAGAGAGAGAGATTGGGAGTGAGAGAGAGAGAGATTGGGAGTGTGAGAGAGAGAGAGATTGGGAGTGTGTGAGAGAGAGAGAGATTGGAAGTGTGAGACAGAGAGAGATTGGGAGTGTGAGAGAGAGAGAGAGATTGGGATTGAGAGAGAGAGAGAGAGATTGGGAGTGTGAGAGAGAGAGAGAGATTGGGAGTGTGAGAGAGAGATTGGGAGTCTGAGAGAGAGAGAGATTGGGAGTGTGAGAGAGAGAGAGATTGGGAGTGTGAGATACAGAGAGATTGGGAGTGTGAGATACAGAGAGATTGGGAGTGTGAGGGAGAGAGAGATTGGGAGTGTGAGAGAGAGAGAGATTGGGAGTGTGAGAGAGAGAGAGATTGGGAATGTGAGAGACAGAGATTCGGAGTGTGAGAGAGAGAGAGACTGGGAGTTTGAGAGAGAGAGATTGGGAGTGTGAGTGAGAGAGAGACTGGGAGTGTGAGAGAGAGAGACTGGGAGTGTGAGAGAGAGAGAGATTGGGAGTGTGAGAGAGAGAGATTGGGAGTGTGAGAGAGAGAGACTGGGAGTGTGAGAGAGAGAGAGATTGGGAGTGTGAGAGAGAGAGAGATTGGGAGTGTGAGAGAGAGAGAGATTGGGAGTGTGAGAGAGAGAGACTGGGAGTGTGAGAGAGAGAGAGACTGGGAGTGTGAGAGAGAGAGTCTGGGAGTGTGAGAGAGAGAGAGATTGGGAGTGTGAGAGAGAGAGATTGGGAGTGTGAGAGAGAGATTGGGAGTGTGAGAGAGAGAGAGAGACTGGGAGTATGAGAGCGAGAGTCTGGGAGTGTGAGAGAGAGAGAGATTGGGAGTGTGAGAGAGAGAGATTGGGAGTGTGAGAGAGAGAGATTGGGAGTGTGAGAGAGAGAGAGATTGGGAGTGTGAGAGAGAGAGAGATTGGGAGTGAGAGAGAGAGAGATTGGGAGTGTGAGAGAGAGAGAGATTGGGAGTGTGAGAGAGAGAGAGATTGGGAGTGTGAGAGAGAGAGACTGGGAGTGTGAGAGAGAGAGAGAGATTGGGAGTGTGTGAGAGAGAGAGAGATTGGGAGTGTGAGAGAGAGAGAGATTGGGAGTGTGAAAGAGATAGATTGGGAGTTTGAGAGAGAGAGAGAGATTGGGATTGAGAGAGAGAGAGATTGGGAGTGTGAGAGAGAGAGAGAGATTGGGAGTGTGAGAGAGAGAGATTGGGAGTGTGAGAGAGAGAGAGATTGGGAGTGTGAGAGAGAGAGAGATTGGGAGTGTGAAATACAGAGAGATTGGGAGTGTGAGATACAGAGAGATTGGGAGTGTGAGGGAGAGAGAGATTGGGAGTGTGAGAGAGAGAGAGATTGGGAGTGTGAGAGAGAGAGAGATTGGGAATGTGAGAGAGAGAGATTGGGAGTGTGAGAGAGAGAGAGACTGGGAGTTTGAGAGAGAGAGATTGGGAGTGTGAGTGAGAGAGAGACTGGGAGTGTGAGAGAGAGAGACTGGGAGTGTGAGAGAGAGAGAGATTGGGAGTGTGAGAGAGAGAGAGATTGGGAGTGTGAGAGAGAGAGACTGGGAGTGTGAGAGGGAGAGAGATTGGGAGTGTGAGAGAGAGAGAGATTGGGAGTGTGAGAGAGAGAGAGATTGGGAGTGTGAGAGAGAGAGACTGGGAGTGTGAGAGAGAGAGAGACTGGGAGTGTGAGAGAGAGAGTCTGGGAGTGTGAGAGAGAGAGAGATTGGGAGTGTGAGAGAGAGAGATAGGGAGTGTGAGAGAGAGAGATTGGGTGTGTGAGAGAGAGAGAGAGACTGGGAGTGTGAGAGCGAGAGAGATTGGGAGTGTGAGAGAGAGAGATTGGGAGTGTGAGAGAGAGAGATTGGAAGTGTGAGAGAGAGAGAGACTGGGAGTGTGAGAGAGAGAGACTGGGAGTGTGAGAGAGAGAGAGAGATTGTGAGTGTGGGAGAGAGAGAGAGATTGGGCGTGTGAGAGAGAGAGAATGGGAGTGTGAGAGAAAGAGAGAGATTGGGAGTGTGAGAGAGTGAGATTGGGAGTGTGAGAGAGAGAGAGATTGGGAGCGTGAGAGACAGAGACTGGGAGTGTGAGAGAGCGAGAGATTGGGAGTGTGAGAGAGAGAGAGATTGGGGGTGTGAGAGAGAGAGAGATTGGGAGTGTGAGAGAGAGAGAGATTGGGAGTATGAGAGAGAGAGATTGGGAGTGTGAGAGAGAGAGATTGGGAGTGTGAGAGAGAGCGAGATTGGGAGTGACAGAGAGAGAGAGATTGGGAGTGTGAGAGAGAGAGAGATAGGGAGTGTGAGAGAGAGAGAGATTGGGAGTGTGAGAGAGAGAGAGATTGGGAGTGTGAGAGAGAGAGAGATTGGGAGTGTGAGAGAGAGAGATTGGGAGTGTGAGAGAGAGAGAGACAGGGAGTGTGAGAGAGAGAGATTGGGACTGTGAGAGAGAGAGATTGGGAGTGTGAGAGAGAGAGACTGGGAGTTTGAGAGAGCGAGAGATTGGGAGTGTGAGAGAGAGAGAGATTGGGAGTGTGAGAGAGAGAGAGGTTGGGAGTGTGAGAGAGAGCGAGAGATTGGGAGTGTGAGAGAGAGAGATGGGGAGTGTGAGAGAGAGTGATTGGGAGTGTGAGAGAGAGAGAGATTGTGAGTGACAGAGAGAGAGAGATTGGGAGTGTGAGAGAGAGAGAGATAGGGAGTGTGAGAGAGAGAGAGATTGGGAGTGTGAGAGAGAGAGAGATTGGGGAGTGACAGAGAGAGAGAGATTGGGAGTGTGAGAGAGAGAGAGATTGGGAGTGTGAGCGAGAGAGAGATTGGGAGAGTGAGAGAGAGAGAGATTGGGAGTGTGAGAGAGAGAGATTGGGAGTGTGAGAGAGAGAGAGATTGGGAGTGTGTGAGAGAGAGAGATTGGGAGTGAGAGAGAGAGAGATTGGGAGTGTGAGTGAGAGAGAGATTGGGAGTGTGAGAGAGAGAGAGATTGGGAGTGTGAGAGAGAGAGGTTGGGAGTGAGAGAGAGAGAGAGAGAGACTGGGAGTGTGAGAGAGAGAGATTGGGAGTGTGACAGAGAGAGAGAGTGATTGGGAGTGTGAGAGAGAGAGAGATTGGGAGTATGAGAGAGAGAGAGATTGGGAGTGAGAGAGAGAGATTGGGAGTGTGAGAGAGAGAGAGATAGGGAGTGAGAGAGAGAGATTGGGAGTGTGTGAGAGAGAGAGATTGGGAGTGTGAGAGAGAGAGATTGGGAGTGTGAGAGACAGAGAGATTGGGAGTGTGAGAGAGAGAGAGATTGGGAGTGTGAGAGAGAGAGAGAGTTTGGGAGTGTGAGTGAGAGAGAGGTTGGGAGTGTGAGAGAGGGATTGGGAGTGAGAGAGAGAGAGATTGGGAGTGTGAGAGAGAGAGATTGGGAGTGTGAGAGAGAGAGAGATTGGGAGTGTGAGAGAGAGAGAGATTGGGAGTGTGAGAGAGAGAGATTGGGAGTGTGAGAGAGAGAGACTGGGAGTGTGTGAGAGAGAGAGATTGGGAGTGTGAGAGAGAGAGATTGGGAGTGTGAGAGAGTGAGAGATTGGGAGTGTGAGAGAGAGAGAGATTGGGAGTGTGAGTGAGAGAGAGATTGGGAGTGTGAGAGAGAGAGAGATTGGGAGTGTGAGAGAGAGAGAGATTGGGAGTGTGAGATACAGAGAGATTGGGAGTGTGAGGGAGAGAGAGATTGGGAGTGTGAGAGAGAGAGAGATTGGGAGTGTGAGAGAGAGAGAGATTGGGAGTGTGAGAGAGAGAGAGAGATTGGGAGTGAGAGAGCGAGAGAGATTGGGAGTGTGAGAGAGAGAGATTGGGAGTGTGAGAGAGAGAGAGAGATTGGGAGTGGAGAGAGAGAGAGATTGGGAGTGTGAGAGAGAGAGAGATTGTGAGTGTGAGAGAGAGAGATTGGGAGTGTGAGAGAGAGAGAGATTGGGAGTGTGAGAGAGAGATCCTAAAATGCGAAAAATTCAACACATCAAGAAACATATTATTCAACAAGCTAAGCCAAACAATCCCAGATTTCAAGGAATTGGATGACCTGTCAAAATTGATATTAGTCCTGGGAGAAGGAGACAGACCATACCTTGGGGCCAAATATGTAACAACATGTCACAACCTGAGGACTGTTTAAAAGTAAGACTGTTTAAAATTAATATTGAACGTACCAAATGAAGTAGAAAGACTGTTTAAAATTAATATTGTTTAAAAGTAATTTTGTATGTACCCAACAAATGTCAAATCGATTGACACCTGCAGAATGTAGGAAAACTGTACCTTTTTGCTATGTAAGCTTTGGCAATATGGTTCTCTGTAAACTTTCATGCCAATAAAGCATTTGAATTGGAATTGGAATTGGAATTGAATTGGAATTGGAGATTGGGAGTGTGAGAGAGAGAGATTGGGAGTGTGAGAGAGAGAGAGAGATTGGGAGTGAGAGAGAGAGAGAGATTGGGAGTGTGAGAGAGAGAGATTGGGAGTGTGAGAGAGAGAGAGAGATTGGGAGTCGAGAGAGAGAGAGAGATTGGGAGTGTGAGAGAGAGAGAGATTGTGAGTGTGAGAGAGAGATTGGGAGTGTGAGAGAGAGAGAGATTGGGAGTGTGAGAGAGAGATTGGGAGTGTGAGAGAGAGAGAGATTGGGAGTTTGAGAGAGAGAGAGATTGGGAGTGTGAGAGAGAGAGATTGGGAGTGTGAGAGAGAGAGATTGGGAGTGTGAGAGAGAGAGATTGGGAGTGTGAGAGAGAGAGATTGGGAGTGTGAGAGAGAGAGAGATTGGGAGTGTGAGAGAGAGAGATTGGGAGTGTGAGAGACAGAGAGATTGGGAGTGTGAGAGAGAGAGAGATTGGGAGTGTGAGAGAGAGAGAGAGATTGGGAGTGTGAGTGAGAGAGAGGTTGGGAGTGTGAGAGAGAGAGAGATTGGGAGTGAGAGAGAGAGAGATTGGGAGTGTGAGAGAGAGAGATTGGGAGTGTGAGAGAGAGAGAGATTGGGAGTGTGAGAGAGAGAGAGATTGGGAGTGTGAGAGAGAGAGATTGGGAGTGTGAGAGAGAGAGACTGGGAGTGTGAGAGAGAGAGAGATTGGGAGTGTGAGAGAGAGAGATTGGGAGTGTGAGAGAGAGAGAGATTGGGAGTGTGAGAGAGAGAGACATTGGGAGTGTGAGAGAGAGAGAGGTTGGGAGTGTGAGAGAGGGAGAGATTGGGAGTGTGAGAGAGAGAGAGAGAGAGAGATTGGGAGTGAGAGAGAGAGAGAGATTGGGAGTGTGAGAGAGAGAGATTGGGAGTGTGAGAGAGAGAGAGATTGGGAATGTGAGAGAGAGAGAGATTGGGAGTGTGAGAGCGAGAGAGGTTGGGAGTGAGAGAGAGAGATTGGGAGTGTGAGAGAGAGAGAGATTGGGAGTGTGAGAGAGAGAGATTGGGAGTGAGAGAGAGAGAGATTGGGAGTGTGAGAGAGAGAGAGATTGGGAGTGTGAGAGAGAGAGAGATTGGGAGTGTGAGAGAGAGAGAGATTGGAAGTGTGAGAGAGAGAGAGACTGGGAGTGTGAGAGAGAGAGACTGGGATTGTGAGAGAGAGAGAGAGATTGGGAGTGTGGGAGAGAGAGAGAGATTGGGCGTGTGAGAGAGAGAGAATGGGAGTGTGAGAGAAAGAGAGAGATTGGGAGTGTGAGAGAGAGAGATTGGGAGTGTGAGAGAGAGAGAGATTGGGAGTGTGAGAGAGAGATCCTAAAATGCGAAAAATTCAACACATCAAGAAACATATTATTCAACAAGCTAAGCCAAACAATCCCAGATTTCAAGGAATTGGATGACCTGTCAAAATTGATATTAGTCCTGGGAGAAGGAGACAGACCATACCTTGGGGCCAAATATGTAACAACATGTCACAAACTGAGGACTGTTTAAAAGTAAGACTGTTTAAAATTAATATTGAACTTACCAAATGAAGTAGAAAGACTGTTTAAAATTAATATTGTTTAAAAGTAATTTTGTATGTACCCAACAAATGTCAAATCGATTGACACCTGCAGAATGTAGGAAAACTGTACCTTTTTGCTATGTAAGCTTTGGCAATATGGTTCTCTGTAAACTTTCATGCCAATAAAGCATTTGAATTGGAATTGGAATTGGAATTGAATTGGAATTGGAGATTGGGAGTGTGAGAGAGAGAGATTGGGAGTGTGAGAGAGAGAGAGAGATTGGGAGTGAGAGAGAGAGAGAGATTGGGAGTGTGAGAGAGAGAGATTGGGAGTGTGAGAGAGAGAGAGAGATTGGGAGTGAGAGAGAGAGAGAGATTGGGAGTGTGAGAGAGAGAGAGATTGTGAGTGTGAGAGAGAGAGATTGGGAGTGTGAGAGAGAGAGAGATTGGGAGTGTGAGAGAGAGATTGGGAGTGTGAGAGAGAGAGAGATTGGGAGTTTGAGAGAGAGAGAGATTGGGAGTGTGAGAGAGAGAGAGATTGGGAGTGTGAGAGAGAGAGATTGGGAGTGTGAGAGAGAGAGAGATTGGGAGTGTGAGAGAGAGAGATTGGGAGTGTGAGAGAGAGAGAGATTGGGAGTGTGAGAGAGAGAGATTGGGAGTGTGAGAGACAGAGAGATTGGGAGTGTGAGAGAGAGAGAGATTGGGAGTGTGAGAGAGAGAGAGAGATTGGGAGTGTGAGTGAGAGAGAGGTTGGGAGTGTGAGAGAGAGAGAGATTGGGAGTGTGAGAGAGAGAGAGAGATTGGGAGTGAGAGAGAGAGAGAGATTGGGAGTGTGAGAGAGAGAGAGATTGTGAGTGTGAGAGAGAGAGATTGGGAGTGTGAGAGAGAGAGAGATTGGGAGTGTGAGAGAGAGATTGGGAGTGTGAGAGAGAGATTGGGAGTGTGAGAGAGAGAGAGATTGGGAGTTTGAGAGAGAGAGAGATTGGGAGTGTGAGAGAGAGAGAGATTGGGAGTGTGAGAGAGAGAGATTGGGAGTGTGAGAGAGAGAGAGATTGGGAGTGTGAGAGAGAGAGATTGGGAGTGTGAGAGAGAGAGAGATTGGGAGTGTGAGAGAGAGAGATTGGGAGTGTGAGAGACAGAGAGATTGGGAGTGTGAGAGAGAGAGAGATTGGGAGTGTGAGAGAGAGAGAGAGATTGGGAGTGTGAGTGAGAGAGAGGTTGGGAGTGTGAGAGAGAGAGAGATTGGGAGTGAGAGAGAGAGAGATTGGGAGTGTGAGAGAGAGAGATTGAGAGTGTGAGAGAGAGAGAGATTGGGAGTGTGAGAGAGAGAGAGATTGGGAGTGTGAGAGAGAGAGATTGGGAGTGTGAGAGAGAGAGACTGGGAGTGTGAGAGAGAGAGAGATTGGGAGTGTGAGAGAGAGAGATTGGGAGTGTGAGAGAGAGAGAGATTGGGAGTGTGAGAGAGAGAGACATTGGGAGTGTGAGAGAGAGAGAGGTTGGGAGTGTGAGAGAGGGAGAGATTGGGAGTGTGAGAGAGAGAGAGAGAGAGAGATTGGGAGTGAGAGAGAGAGAGAGATTGGGAGTGTGAGAGAGAGAGATTGGGAGTGTGAGAGAGAGAGAGATTGGGAGTGTGAGAGAGAGAGAGAGTGGGAGTGTGAGAGAGAGAGAGATTGGGAATGTGAGAGAGAGAGAGATTGGGAGTGTGAGAGCGAGAGAGGTTGGGAGTGAGAGAGAGAGATTGGGAGTGTGAGAGAGAGAGAGATTGGGAGTGTGAGAGAGAGAGATTGGGAGTGAGAGAGAGAGAGATTGGGAGTGTGAGAGAGAGAGAGATTGGGAGTGTGAGAGAGAGAGAGATTGGGAGTGTGAGAGAGAGAGAGATTGGAAGTGTGAGAGACAGAGAGACTGGGAGTGTGAGAGAGAGAGACTGGGATTGTGAGAGAGAGAGAGAGATTGGGAGTGTGGGAGAGAGAGAGAGATTGGGCGTGTGAGAGAGAGAGAATGGGAGTGTGAGAGAAAGAGAGAGATTGGGAGTGTGAGAGAGAGAGATTGGGAGTGTGAGAGAGAGAGAGATTGGGAGTGTGAGAGAGAGATCCTAAAATGCGAAAAATTCAACACATCAAGAAACATATTATTCAACAAGCTAAGCCAAACAATCCCAGATTTCAAGGAATTGGATGACCTGTCAAAATTGATATTAGTCCTGGGAGAAGGAGACAGACCATACCTTGGGGCCAAATATGTAACAACATGTCACAACCTGAGGACTGTTTAAAAGTAAGACTGTTTAAAATTAATATTGAACTTACCAAATGAAGTAGAAAGACTGTTTAAAATTAATATTGTTTAAAAGTAATTTTGTATGTACCCAACAAATGTCAAATCGATTGACACCTGCAGAATGTAGGAAAACTGTACCTTTTTGCTATGTAAGCTTTGGCAATATGGTTCTCTGTAAACTTTCATGCCAATAAAGCATTTGAATTGGAATTGGAATTGGAATTGAATTGGAATTGGAGATTGGGAGTGTGAGAGAGAGAGATTGGGAGTGTGAGAGAGAGAGAGAGATTGGGAGTGAGAGAGAGAGAGAGATTGGGAGTGTGAGAGAGAGAGATTGGGAGTGTGAGAGAGAGAGAGAGATTGGGAGTGAGAGAGAGAGAGAGATTGGGAGTGTGAGAGAGAGAGAGATTGTGAGTGTGAGAGAGAGAGATTGGGAGTGTGAGAGAGAGAGAGATTGGGAGTGTGAGAGAGAGATTGGGAGTGTGAGAGAGAGAGAGATTGGGAGTTTGAGAGAGAGAGAGATTGGGAGTGTGAGAGAGAGAGAGATTGGGAGTGTGAGAGAGAGAGATTGGGAGTGTGAGAGAGAGAGAGATTGGGAGTGTGAGAGAGAGAGATTGGGAGTGTGAGAGAGAGAGAGATTGGGAGTGTGAGAGAGAGAGATTGGGAGTGTGAGAGACAGAGAGATTGGGAGTGTGAGAGAGAGAGAGATTGGGAGTGTGAGAGAGAGAGAGAGATTGGGAGTGTGAGTGAGAGAGAGGTTGGGAGTGTGAGAGAGAGAGAGATTGGGAGTGTGAGAGAGAGAGAGAGATTGGGAGTGAGAGAGAGAGAGAGATTGGGAGTGTGAGAGAGAGAGAGATTGTGAGTGTGAGAGAGAGAGATTGGGAGTGTGAGAGAGAGAGAGATTGGGAGTGTGAGAGAGAGATTGGGAGTGTGAGAGAGAGAGAGATTGGGAGTTTGAGAGAGAGAGAGATTGGGAGTGTGAGAGAGAGAGAGATTGGGAGTGTGAGAGAGAGAGATTGGGAGTGTGAGAGAGAGAGAGATTGGGAGTGTGAGAGAGAGAGATTGGGAGTGTGAGAGAGAGAGAGATTGGGAGTGTGAGAGAGAGAGATTGGGAGTGTGAGAGACAGAGAGATTGGGAGTGTGAGAGAGAGAGAGATTGGGAATGTGAGAGAGAGAGAGAGATTGGGAGTGCGAGTGAGAGAGAGGTTGGGAGTGTGAGAGAGAGAGAGATTGGGAGTGAGAGAGAGAGAGATTGGGAGTGTGAGAGAGAGAGATTGGGAGTGTGAGAGAGAGAGAGATTGGGAGTGTGAGAGAGAGAGAGATTGGGAGTGTGAGAGAGAGAGATTGGGAGTGTGAGAGAGAGAGACTGGGAGTGTGAGAGAGAGAGAGATTGGGAGTGTGAGAGAGAGAGATTGGGAGTGTGAGAGAGAGAGAGATTGGGAGTGTGAGAGAGAGAGATTGGGAGTGAGAGAGAGAGAGATTGGGAGTGTGAGAGAGAGAGAGATTGGGAGTGTGAGAGAGAGAGAGATTGGGAGTGTGAGAGAGAGAGAGATTGGAAGTGTGAGAGAGAGAGAGACTGGGAGTGTGAGAGAGAGAGACTGGGATTGTGAGAGAGAGAGAGAGATTGGGAGTGTGGGAGAGAGAGAGAGATTGGGCGTGTGAGAGAGAGAGAATGGGAGTGTGAGAGAAAGAGAGAGATTGGGAGTGTGAGAGAGAGAGATTGGGAGTGTGAGAGAGAGAGAGATTGGGAGTGTGAGAGAGAGATCCTAAAATGCGAAAAATTCAACACATCAAGAAACATATTATTCAACAAGCTAAGCCAAACAATCCCAGATTTCAAGGAATTGGATGACCTGTCAAAATTGATATTAGTCCTGGGAGAAGGAGACAGACCATACCTTGGGGCCAAATATGTAACAACATGTCACAACCTGAGGACTGTTTAAAAGTAAGACTGTTTAAAATTAATATTGAACTTACCAAATGAAGTAGAAAGACTGTTTAAAATTAATATTGTTTAAAAGTAATTTTGTATGTACCCAACAAATGTCAAATCGATTGACACCTGCAGAATGTAGGAAAACTGTACCTTTTTGCTATGTAAGCTTTGGCAATATGGTTCTCTGTAAACTTTCATGCCAATAAAGCATTTGAATTGGAATTGGAATTGGAATTGAATTGGAATTGGAGATTGGGAGTGTGAGAGAGAGAGATTGGGAGTGTGAGAGAGAGAGAGAGATTGGGAGTGAGAGAGAGAGAGAGATTGGGAGTGTGAGAGAGAGAGATTGGGAGTGTGAGAGAGAGAGAGAGATTGGGAGTGAGAGAGAGAGAGAGATTGGGAGTGTGAGAGAGAGAGAGATTGTGAGTGTGAGAGAGAGAGATTGGGAGTGTGAGAGAGAGAGAGATTGGGAGTGTGAGAGAGAGATTGGGAGTGTGAGAGAGAGAGAGATTGGGAGTTTGAGAGAGAGAGAGATTGGGAGTGTGAGAGAGAGAGAGATTGGGAGTGTGAGAGAGAGAGATTGGGAGTGTGAGAGAGAGAGAGATTGGGAGTGTGAGAGAGAGAGATTGGGAGTGTGAGAGAGATAGAGATTGGGATTGTGAGAGAGAGAGATTGGGAGTGTGAGAGACAGAGAGATTGGGAGTGTGAGAGAGAGAGAGATTGGGAGTGTGAGAGAGAGAGAGAGATTGGGAGTGTGAGTGAGAGAGAGGTTGGGAGTGTGAGAGAGAGAGAGATTGGGAGTGTGAGAGAGAGAGAGAGATTGGGAGTGAGAGAGAGAGAGAGATTGGGAGTGTGAGAGAGAGAGAGATTGTGAGTGTGAGAGAGAGAGATTGGGAGTGTGAGAGAGAGAGAGATTGGGAGTGTGAGAGAGAGATTGGGAGTGTGAGAGAGAGAGAGATTGGGAGTTTGAGAGAGAGAGAGATTGGGAGTGTGAGAGAGAGAGAGATTGGGAGTGTGAGAGAGAGAGATTGGGAGTGTGAGAGAGAGAGAGATTGGGAGTGTGAGAGAGAGAGATTGGGAGTGTGAGAGAGAGAGAGATTGGGAGTGTGAGAGAGAGAGATTGGGAGTGTGAGAGACAGAGAGATTGGGAGTGTGAGAGAGAGAGAGATTGGGAATGTGAGAGAGAGAGAGAGATTGGGAGTGCGAGTGAGAGAGAGGTTGGGAGTGTGAGAGAGAGAGAGATTGGGAGTGAGAGAGAGAGAGATTGGGAGTGTGAGAGAGAGAGATTGGGAGTGTGAGAGAGAGAGAGATTGGGAGTGTGAGAGAGAGAGAGATTGGGAGTGTGAGAGAGAGAGATTGGGAGTGTGAGAGAGAGAGACTGGGAGTGTGAGAGAGAGAGATTGGGAGTGTGAGAGAGAGAGATTGGGAGTGTGAGAGAGAGAGAGATTGGGAGTGTGAGAGAGAGAGAGATTGGGAGTGTGAGAGAGAGAGAGATTGGGAGTGTGAGAGAGAGAGACATTGGGAGTGTGAGAGAGAGAGAGGTTGGGAGTGTGAGAGAGGGAGAGATTGGGAGTGTGAGAGAGAGAGAGAGAGAGAGATTGGGAGTGAGAGAGAGAGAGAGATTGGGAGTGTGAGAGAGAGAGATTGGGAGTGTGAGAGAGAGAGAGATTGGGAGTGTGAGAGAGAGAGAGAGTGGGAGTGTGAGAGAGAGAGAGATTGGGAATGTGAGAGAGAGAGAGATTGGGAGTGTGAGAGCGAGAGAGGTTGGGAGTGAGAGAGAGAGATTGGGAGTGTGAGAGAGAGAGAGATTGGGAGTGTGAGAGAGAGAGATTGGGAGTGAGAGAGAGAGAGATTGGGAGTGTGAGAGAGAGAGAGATTGGGAGTGTGAGAGAGAGAGAGATTGGGAGTGTGAGAGAGAGAGAATAACCTGAGTACAACACAATTGCAAGCATTACCAATCCAAGATGGCGACATCTGGAGAACACATTTTGAAAACCTCTACAAAGACATCCCAATAAACGAAACAAACCCAAGTCAACATCAGGTCACAGAAAAACTCCACACATTAGAAGCAACAATCAAAGACAACCAAAACCCTCTAGACTCCCCAATCACATGGAAAGAAATGGCCACAAAAACAAAATCTCTCCACCTAAAGAAAGCCTGTGGCCCAGACAACATCAAAAATGAAATGCTCAAGTTCAGCAATATGGAGATGCAGGGTGCGGTACTCAAATTATTCAACATCATATTACGTTCAGGCTGTTTTCCCGATATCTGGTGCCAAGGACTAATCTCCCCCATATATAAAAGCGGAAACAAATCAGACCCAAATAACTACCGCGGCATCTGTGTCAACAGTTGTCTAGGGAAGTTATTCTGCAGTATTCTAAATAGTAGATTACTTGATTTTCTTAACAAACATAATATCCTCAGAAAAAACCAAATAGGCTTTCTTCCAAAACACCGCACCGCCGACCATATCTATACCCTTCACACCCTCATTGAAAAACATATACACCAAACAAAAAATGGGAAAATATTCGCCTGTTTCATCGACTTCAAGAAAGCCTTTGACTCTATATGGCACGAAGGGCTCTATTATAAACTTCTTCAATGTGGAATAGGGGGCAAAGTCTATGACCTTATTAAATCAATGTATCTGAAAAACAAATGCGGGGTCAAAATTGGAGACAAACGCACCGATTTCTTCACCCAGAGAAGAGGCGTCCGGCAGGGCTGCAAATTGAGCCCGACCCTGTTCAACATATACATAAATGAATTAGCAGACATGCTGGAGCAAAGCGAGTCACCAGGTCTCCGTCTCCTAGATGGAGAAGTGAAATCCCTGTTCTATGCGGACGACCTGGTTCTGCTGTCTCCCACAGAACAGGGATTACAGCAACAACTAGACCTACTCGACAAATACTGCCAAAATTGGGCTCTAACAGTAAATCTAAAGAAAACCAACATCATGATTTTTCAAAAAAGGCCCAGATGTCAGGAAAACAAATACCAGTTTACCCTCAGTGATATCACTATAGGACACACTATGAGCTACACCTACCTTGGTCTAACTATTACAGCATCAGGGAGCTTCAGCATAGCAGTGAATGCACTAAAAGAAAAAGCCCGAAGAGCCCTATATGCAATAAAAAGAAAATTCTACAACATCCAAATCCCAATCAAAATCTGGCTCAAAATATTTGACAGCATAATCCTGCCCATTGCACTGTACGGTAGTGAAGTATGGGGCCCGCTAAATCACCAAAGCTACACTAAATGGGAAAAACATACAATAGAAGCCCTACATGCAGAATTCTGCCGAAGCATCCTTCGCACCCAAAGGAAAACGCCAACAAATGCATGCAGAGCCGAACTAGGCAGATACCCACTGATAATAAACATCCAAAAACGAGCACTAAACTTCCTAAATCACCTCAAATCTAGCTCCCCAGACACCCTTCATTTCAAAGCCTTTCAGACCCAAGAGCTAAACCCAGAAAAGAGTCCCCTGAGTCAGCTGCTACGGAAACTAAGTACTCAGCCGGACCCTGACCAGCCCCAGACCAACACAGCCGCCCAAACACCAATCCGAGTGAACCAAATCATTAAAAAATGCAAAGAAACCTACCTGGAACATTGGAACAAAATAACCGAAAGCCAAAGCAGATTAGAATGTTACCGGGCCCTAAAAAGAGAATATAAACTGGCAGACTACCTCACGACCATCAGAGACACAAAACAGAGACAGACCCTCACCAGGTACAGACTAAGCGACCACCAACTGGAAATTGAAAAAGGCAGATACAAGAAATCCTGGCAGCCTAGAGAGAATAGAATATGCGATCAATGTCTGGCTGGCGAGGTTGAAACAGAAATGCATTTCCTCCTAAAATGCGAAAAATTCAACACATCAAGAAACATATTATTCAACAAGCTAAGCCAAACAACCCCAGATTTCAAGGAATTGGATGATCTGTCAAAATTGAGATTAGTCCTAGGAGAAGGAGACAGACCATACCTTGGGGCCAAATATGTAACAACATGTCACAACCTGAGGACTGTTTAAAATTAAGACTGTTTAAAATTAATATTGAACGTACCAAATGAAGTACAAAGACTGTTTAAAATTAATATTGTTTAAAAGTACCCAACAAATGTCAAATCGATTGACACCTACAGAATGTTGGAAAACTGTACCTTTTTGCTATGTAAGCTTTGGCAATATGGTTCTCTGTAAACTTTCATGCCAATAAAGCATTTTAATTGGAATTGGAATTGGACTGGGAGTGTGAGAGAGAGAGACTGGGATTGTGAGAGAGAGAGAGAGATTGGGAGTGTGGGAGAGAGAGAGAGATTGGGCGTGTGAGAGAGAGAGAATGGGAGTGTGAGAGAAAGAGAGAGATTGGGAGTGTGAGAGAGAGAGATTGGGAGTGTGAGAGAGAGAGAGATTGGGAGTGTGAGAGAGAGATCCTAAAATGCGAAAAATTCAACACATCAAGAAACATATTATTCAACAAGCTAAGTCAAACAATCCCAGATTTCAAGGAATTGGATGACCTGTCAAAATTGATATTATTCCTGGGAGAAGGAGACAGACCATACCTTGGGGCCAAATATGTAACAACATGTCACAACCTGAGGACTGTTTAAAAGTAAGACTGTTTAAAATTAATATTGAACGTACCAAATGAAGTAGAAAGACTGTTTAAAATTAATATTGTTTAAAAGTAATTTTGTATGTACCCAACAAATGTCAAATCGATTGACACCTGCAGAATGTAGGAAAACTGTACCTTTTTGCTATGTAAGCTTTGGCAATATGGTTCTCTGTAAACCTTCATGCCAATAAAGCATTTGAATTGGAATTGGAATTGGAATTGAATTGGAATTGGAGATTGGGAGTGTGAGAGAGAGAGATTGGGAGTGTGAGAGAGAGAGAGAGATTGGGAGTGAGAGAGAGAGAGAGATTGGGAGTGTGAGAGAGAGAGATTGGGAGTGTGAGAGAGAGAGAGAGATTGGGAGTGAGAGAGAGAGAGAGATTGGGAGTGTGAGAGAGAGAGAGATTGTGAGTGTGAGAGAGAGAGATTGGGAGTGTGAGAGAGAGAGAGATTGGGAGTGTGAGAGAGAGATTGGGAGTGTGAGAGAGAGAGAGATTGGGAGTGTGAGAGAGAGAGAGATTGGGAGTGTGAGAGAGAGAGAGATTGGGAGTGTGAGAGAGAGAGATTGGGAGTGTGAGAGAGAGAGAGATTGGGAGTGTGAGAGAGAGAGATTGGGAGTGTGAGAGAGAGAGAGATTGGGAGTGTGAGAGAGAGAGATTGGGAGTGTGAGAGACAGAGAGATTGGGAGTGTGAGAGAGAGAGAGATTGGGAGTGTGAGAGAGAGAGAGAGATTGGGAGTGTGAGTGAGAGAGAGGCTGGGAGTGTGAGAGAGAGAGAGATTGGGAGTGAGAGAGAGAGAGATTGGGAGTGTGAGAGAGAGAGATTGGGAGTGTGAGAGAGAGAGAGATTGGGAGTGTGAGAGAGAGAGAGATTGGGAGTGTGAGAGAGAGAGATTGGGAGTGTGAGAGAGAGAGACTGGGAGTGTGAGAGAGAGAGAGATTGGGAGTGTGAGAGAGAGAGATTGGGAGTGTGAGAGAGAGAGAGATTGGGAGTGTGAGAGAGAGAGAGATTGGGAGTGTGAGAGAGAGAGAGATTGGGAGTGTGAGAGAGAGAGACATTGGGAGTATGAGAGAGAGAGAGGTTGGGAGTGTGAGAGAGGGAGAGATTGGGAGTGTGAGAGAGAGAGAGAGAGAGAGATTGGGAGTGAGAGAGAGAGAGAGATTGGGAGTGTGAGAGAGAGAGATTGGGAGTGTGAGAGAGAGAGAGATTGGGAGTGTGAGAGAGAGAGAGAGTGGGAGTGTGAGAGAGAGAGAGATTGGGAATGTGAGAGAGAGAGAGATTGGGAGTGTGAGAGCGAGAGAGGTTGGGAGTGAGAGAGAGATTGGGAGTGTGAGAGAGAGAGAGATTGGGAGTGTGAGAGAGAGAGATTGGGAGTGAGAGAGAGAGAGATTGGGAGTGTGAGAGAGAGAGAGATTGGGAGTGTGAGAGAGAGAGAGATTGGGAGTGTGAGAGAGAGAGAGATTGGAAGTGTGAGAGAGAGAGAGACTGGGAGTGTGAGAGAGAGAGACTGGGATTGTGAGAGAGAGAGAGAGATTGGGAATGTGGGAGAGAGAGAGAGATTGGGCGTGTGAGAGAGAGAGAATGGGAGTGTGAGAGAAAGAGAGAGATTGGGAGTGTGAGAGAGAGAGATTGGGAGTGTGAGAGAGAGAGAGATTGGGAGCGTGAGAGACAGAGACTGGGAGTGTGAGAGAGCGAGAGATTGGGAGTGTGAGAGAGAGAGAGATTGGGGGTGTGAGAGAGAGAGAGATTGGGAGTGTGAGAGAGAGAGAGATTGGGAGTGTGAGAGAGAGAGATTGGGAGTGTGAGAGAGAGAGATTGGGAGTGTGAGAGAGAGCGAGATTGGGAGTGAGAGAGAGAGAGAGATAGGGAGTGTGAGAGAGAGAGAGATTGGGAGAGAGAGAGATTGGGAGTGTGAGAGAGAGAGAGATTGGGAGTGTGAGAGAGAGAGAGATTGGGAGTGTGAGAGAGAGAGATTGGGAGTGTGAGAGAGAGAGAGACAGGGAGTGTGAGAGAGAGAGATTGGGACTGTGAGAGAGAGAGATTGGGAGTGTGAGAGAGAGAGACAGAGAGAGAGAGAGAGACAGAGAGAGAGAGAGAGACACCAGCGGAGCGGAGAGCAGGTGAGAGCCGAAAATCAGCAACAAGTCCCGGGAACGGCAACTCCCAACTTGGGCAGAGTTCGCGGCTGCTCCGAGTAACTCGGGAGAGAGATACAGCGAAAGAAACAGCGAGAGAGAGAAACAGCGAGAAATAGCGAGAGAGAAACAGCGAGAGAGAGCGCTGAGAGAATCACAGATACACACTGAGACAGAGGCCTGAACCGCGAGACCGGAGACCGGGAGGAGCAGCCCGAACCAGGACAGTAAATAAGAGGCCTGGGGAGGGTGAACCCGAGAACGCGAGGCCCAGAGACCGCGGGATCGGAGACCGGGAGGAGCGGCCCGAACCGGGAAAACGAGTAAGAGGCCTGGGGAGGGTGAACCCGAGACCGCAAGGTCAGAGAACGGGAGGAGCGGCCCGAACCGGGAAAACGAGTAAGAGACCTAGGGAGGGTGAACCCGAGACCGCGAGGCCCAGAGACCGCGGGAACGGAGACCGGGAGACCAGGGCAGAAAACAGCCTGGTGAGTCAAAAAACCCGGGGGCCTGAGACCGACACGACGACGCGAAGAGATCCGCCCAGAGCGCGGAAAGCGAATGAGTCCGGGGCACGGAGAGTGGACGAGTTTGGAGCACGGAGAGAGAGAGCGAGTCCGAGACCCGGAGAGCGAGTGAGAGAGTCGGAAGAGGAAAAAAAATAAAAAAAAAATAAAATAAAGCCGGAGAAATAAGTTTTACCTAATTCTACCTAAGTTTCATTTTAGTTAAAGTTAGTTCGGAAAAAGTTTAATTTTATTTAAATTTAGTTCGAAAAAAAACCTGAAAAAAGAACAACAAACCCGCGAGGAAAAGGAATAGAAACCCGAGAGAAACGATAAACTACCCGAACCAAGAGCCTGTGAGAGAAAGAGAAAGATAAACCTTTAAGAGCAGCTATATCAAAGATGAACCCCTGAAAAACTCCCAATTTTGGACCTAAAAGTGGGCTAAGGTGGAACACGACACAAAAAAGAGAAAGAAAAGTTATCTTTCTGAGACAAAAAATAAACGACTACAATGAGCAGGGAAATGATATATCCTGAGCAATGCACAAAAAATAAAGCAAAGGAAAAATACAAGTACACAACACTAAAAAATAACCCAGAGATCCTCTACGTTGACTACACCACACACAAAGGGACTAAGCTGAAGAACAACCTCATATTCTACACCGAATACGTCACCTCCTGGAAGGAGACTTTACAAAAACACTACACATACGTCTCCAGTGAAGGTATTGGCAGTGGAGGCAGACTGAAAATATGTAAAGATGGAAACCTAGATAAAGATGACCCCCTGCTAACCATAAGCTACTACAACAAAAATAGAAAGATCATGATACAGGGGAATGTGGAAAATCTGGACTCCTTCGAAAAGGAATTCCCCCAGTTGAAAACTAAGGCAGACACAAAGAGGACCAATGGACAGGAAACAAAAGAGAGTCGAACAGAGGATGATGAGAGCCAAGTGGAGGAAGAAGAAGAGAGACCAGCAGAGGAAAACACCTCCCTGTCCATCTCCACCCCCCCCACACCTCTCAACGAAAACAAAATGATGAAAGAGAATCTGGCCAAACTAGAACTTGATTTCAACGAATACAGAGAAACACTGGCCAAGAATTTGAAGGAGGAATTCAAACAGCTAAAAACGGAACACGAGTCCACCATCCACAAACTGAGAAAGACCATAGAGGAGCAAAGAAATGAGATCAAAGAACTCCGTACTCAACAAAACAAAACGAAGGAGACCGTAGAAAGGCTCAGCAGGCAACACAAACCTCTTAAGGTCCAAAAACCTGAGGACACAAAAACACACACAAGGACACAGAACCCGCCGGATGCCACCCCACACGAAGACACACCGAAAGCCACAAACCCCGCTCCAACCAGCCCTCAGTCGAGTCATGCCCAGACTACTGCTACCCAGTCCTCACACACAGGAACACAAAAACCGACAGATACCCCCCCAAACGATGACACACCGAAAGCCCCAAACCCCGCTCCTGCCACACAACATATCCCAGAAACCCAGCCAACAACCAGCCACCAGGCGAGTCCTACCCAGACTACTGTTACCCAGTCTGAAAAACCAGCCCCTCAGGCGGTCCTGCTGACCGACTCCAACGGAAAGTTTCTGGACCCCCAGAGGCTGTACCCAGACCATCAAGTCCTGAAAAAATGGTGCAGCAACACAGACCAAGCAATGAAGATCCTGAACAAAGAATCCCTTGGAAGCCCCAAATGGATTGTGATCCACACAGGCACGAACGACCTACGCACCCTACAGGAAGGCACTGCTAGGGCGGTGAGCAGGATGGCGGAAAAGGCCAGCAGGGAATTCCCCGAGGCGCGGATCGTGATCTCCACACTACTGCCCAGAAAGGACACCCCAGCCTATATAATCCACAACACCAACAGGGAGATCGACACGAGATGTTCTGTCCTCCCCAACGTCTCCCTGGCCCATCATCCAAACATCAACACAAGGGACCTCTATGACGAAATACATCTACTCAAACAGCGGATGTGGGTCTTCGCAAGAAACCTCATAAACACTGCCAAAAGACGCAGCCCTCCCACCCCCTCTACCATTGGGAGCCCAAACAGGACCACCAATGTCCCCCACCCCCCTTTACAAAACCAACAACAGAACCGTGCTTTTATACCTGACCCAAGACCCCCCTCTAGACCACAGACTGTAGACCAAGAACTGAGAAAGATCATGACGATGCTGAACAGCCTGATAGAAAGCCGGAGAAATTATTAATATTGTTATTTATCATTATCATTATTGTTATCTTATCAGTATTATTACTATTATTAGATAGATATATGTGCATGCCTCATGAAATTTATACTAAATCATCATTTAGCATTATAGAAAATAGTGTTTCCACACTCATCCCACAAAATAGGTCCATTTTATTTCGTTTTATTGAACTATATAAATGCGTTCTTTCCACATAAGCTGCTGGAATATCCAGGGCCTCCGCTCCTCAACTGTTGGGATGAAGAGTACAGACCCTGAATTCCTAAAAGCTATAAAAGACATTGATATAATTGTGTTAACAGAAACATGGTGCCAAAAGGACGTGCCGACCCACTGTCCTCCAATGTACCATGAAATCATTGTGCCCTCAGTAAAGAACACTAAAACACGCAAGGGCAGAACCTCCGGGGGAATATTGGTGTGGTATAAGGGAAAACTGGACAAACACATCTCACCGGTAAAACAGGGAAAATCACACGTATGGCTAAAACTAGATAAAAATATAGGAATAGCAAAAAAAGATGTTTACTTATGTGCGATCTACATACCTCCAATAGAATCACCATATTTCGAAGAGGAGTTATTTGATACTCTCCACATGGAAATCAGCCATTTCCAGGCCCAAGGAAAGGTGATAATATGTGGGGACCTAAATGCAAGGACCGGTTGTGAACCTGACTTCATAGACCCACAGGGAAACAACCATGTGTTTGGCCAGACCCCTTTAGATGTCACACCAGCCATCGCAAATCGGAACAACCTTGATCGTGAAATAAATAAAAGCGGTAGGGAGGTAGTGCAACTCTGCCGAGCCTTAGGCCTGTACATAGTTAACGGTAGGTTCAGAGGGGACTCCCTAGGGAGACTCACATACTCCTCAACTCTTGGGTCTAGTGTGGTGGACTATACAATCACTGACCTGGACCCCTGCGATATCAACTCATTCACTGTCAGGCAGCAATCCCCCCTCTCAGACCATAACCAAATAAATATGTACCTTAAACTTTCTGCCCAAACTACAGACACAAAAAAGGAACCCAGTAAGCTCCATAAAATAAACCAGACATACAGATGGGCCCCAGACAGTGGAGAAAAATTCATCACAGCACTAAAGTCACCTGATCTCACAAGTAAAATATCAAAATTTAAAGAAAACCCATACGAGATCACCAGAGATGGTGTAAACATGGCCATAGAGGATATAAATATGATCTTCCATGAGGCAGCTGTAAAAGCCGACCTTGTGAAACAGAAGAGGAAGCGTCACAAAAGACAAAATAAAAATAAGAAATGGTTTGACCACGAATGCAAAAATGCCAGAAAAGACCTGAGAAAAATATCAAACCAAAAGCATCACCAACCAAACAATCCGGACCTACGTACTAGATACAATGAAACCCTCAAAAGATATAAACACACCATTAGGAACAAAACACAAAACTATACCCACAAAATACTCGAAGAAATTGAAAACTCCACCAATCCAAAACAATTCTGGGAAATGTGGAATAACCTGAGTACAACACAATTGCAAGCATTACCAATCCAAGATGGCGACATCTGGAGAACACATTTTGAAAACCTCTACAAAGACATCCCAATAAACGAAACAAACCCAAGTCAACATCAGGTCACAGAAAAACTCCACACATTAGAAGCAACAATTAAAGACAACCAAAACCCTCTAGACTCCCCAATCACATGGAAAGAACTGGCCACAAAAACAAAATCTCTCCACCTAAAGAAAGCCTGTGGCCCAGACAACATCAAAAATGAAATGCTCAAGTTCAGCAATATGGAGATGCAGGGTGCGATACTCAAACTATTCAACATCATATTACGCTCAGGCTGTTTTCCCGATATCTGGTGCCAAGGACTAATCTCCCCCATATATAAAAGTGGAAACAAATCAGACCCAAATAACTACCGCGGCATCTGTGTCAACAGTTGTCTAGGGAAGTTATTCTGCAGTATTCTAAATAGTAGATTACTTGATTTTCTTAACAAACATAATATCCTCAGAAAAAACCAAATAGGCTTTCTTCCAAAACACCGCACAGCCGACCATATCTATACCCTTCACACCCTCATTGGAAAACATATACACCAAACAAAAAATGGGAAAATATTCGCCTGTTTCATCGACTTCAAGAAAGCCTTTGACTCTATATGGCACGAAGGGCTCTATTATAAACTTCTTCAGTGTGGAATAGGGGGCAAAGTCTATGACCTTATTAAATCAATGTATCTGAAAAACAAATGCGGGGTCAAAATTGGAGACAAACGCACCGATTTCTTCACCCAGAGAAGAGGCGTCCGGCAGGGCTGCAATTTGAGCCCGACCCTGTTCAACATATACATAAATGAATTAGCAGACATGCTGGAGCAAAGCGAGTCACCAGGTCTCCGTCTCCTGGATGGAGAAGTGAAATCCCTGTTCTATGCGGACGACCTGGTTCTGCTGTCTCCCACAGAACAGGGATTACAGCAACAACTAGACCTACTCGACAAATACTGCCAAAATTGGGCTCTAACAGTAAATCTGAAGAAAACCAACATCATGATTTTTCAAAAAAGGCCCAGATGTCAGGAAAACAAATACCAGTTTACCCTCAGTGATACCACTATAGGACACACTATGAGCTACACCTACCTTGGTCCAACTATTACAGCATCAGGGAGCTTCAGCATAGCAGTGAATGCACTAAAAGAAAAAGCCCGAAGAGCCCTATATGCAATAAAAAGAAAATTCTACAACATCCAAATCCCAATCAAAATCTGGCTCAAAATATTTGACAGCATAATCCTGCCCATTGCACTGTACGGTAGTGAAGTATGGGGCCCGCTAAATCACCAAAGCTACACTAAATGGGAAAAACACACAATAGAAGCCCTACATGCAGAATTCTGCCGAAGCATCCTTCGCACCCAAAGAAAAACGCCAACAAATGCATGCAGAGCCGAACTAGGCAGATACCCACTGATAATAAACATCCAAAAACGAGCACTAAACTTCCTAAATCACCTCAAATCTATCTCCCCAGACACCCTTCATTTCAAAGCCTTTCAGACCCAAGAGATAAACCCAGAAAAGAGTCCCCTGAGTCAGCTGCTACTGAAACTAAGTACTCAGCCGGACCCTGACCAGCCCCAGACCAACACAGCCGTCCAAACACCAATCCGAGTGAACCAAATCATTAAAAAATGCAAAGAAACCTACCTGGAACATTGGAACAAAATAACCGAAAGCCAAAGCAGATTAGAATGTTACCGGGCCCTAAAAAGAGAATATAAACTGGCAGACTACCTCACGACCATCAGAGACACAAAACAGAGACAGACCCTCACCAGGTACAGACTAAGTGACCACCAACTGGAAATTGAAAAAGGCAGATACAAGAAATCCTGGCAGCCTAGAGAGAATAGAATATGCGACCAATGTCTGGCTGGCGAGGTTGAAACAGAAATGCATTTCCTCCTAAAATGCGAAAAATTCAACACATCAAGAAACATATTATTCTGAAGGGGGAGGGGGATCAGCCAGTTGTCGTGGTATATGTAGGTACCAACGATGTAGGTAAAAAGAGGGAGGAGGTCCTACAAGCTGAATTTAGGGAGTTAGGAGCTAAATTGAAAAGTAGGACCTCAAAGGTAGTAATCTCTGGATTGCTACCAGTGCCACGAGCTAATAAGTTTAGAGAGAGTTAGATAGATAAGCTAAATATGTGGCTTGAGCAGTGGTGCAAGGGAGAGGGATTTAAATTCTTGAGGCATTGGAACCAGTTCTTGGGGAGGAGTGACCTGTACCAAGGGGACGGTCTACACCTGAACTGTGAGGGAGCCGATGTCCTCGGGGTAATATTTTCTAGGGCGGTTCGGGAGGATTTAAACTAATTTGGCAGGGGGATGGGAACCTAGGTAGTGGAAAAGAGGGAAGTCATATGAAGTCAGAAATAGATGGTAGAAAGGTGAGAAGCAATAAGCAAAGGAGAGAAACACAAAGGGCCAAACTAATTCATAATGAGAGTGTGGAAAAAGCAAGCCTGAAGGCTTTGTATCTTAATGCTAGAAGCATTAGGAACAAGGTGGATGAATTAGTTGTGGAAATAGAGGTAAACAAGTATGATTTGATTGGGATTACAGAAACGTGGCTGCAGGGTGGGCAAGGCTGGGAACTTAACATCCAGGGATATACAATATTTAGGAAGGATCGGCAAAAAGGTAGGGGAGGTGGGGTAGCATTGCTGGTAAAGGAGGGGATTAATGCAATGGAAAGGAAGGATATTAACTCGGATGAAACGGAATCTGTATGGGTAGAAATGAGAAATAGCAAGGGGAGGAAAACGTTAGTGGGTGTGATATATAGGCCTCCAAATAGTAATATGGAGGTGAGGGAAGGCATAAAAAGGGAAATTAGAGAAGCGTGCGATAAGAGCACAGCTGTCATCATGGGTGACTTTAATTTACATATTGATTGGACTACCCAAATTAGTAAAAATTCTGAGGAGGAGGAATTCCTGGAATGTTTTCGGGACGGTTATCTGGACCAATATGTCGAGGAGCCGACTCGAGATCAGGCCATTTTAGACTGGGTATTGTGCAATGAGAAGGGACTTATCAGCAATCTTCTTGTACGAGGCCCCTTGGGTCAGAGCGATCATAATATGATCGAGCTCTCAGTCGAGATGGAGAGTGAGGAAATTGAATCAGAGACTAAGGTCCAGAACTTAAATAAAGGGAATTACGAGGGTATGAGACGGGAATTGGGTAAGATTGATTGGGTGGTGTTTCTGGGGGGATTGACAGTGGATAGACAATGGCAAGCATTCAAAGATAGAATGGAAGAATTCCAGAACATGTTTATACCGGTTTGGCATAAAAATAAACCTAAAAAGGTGACTCAACCGTGGATAACGAGGGAAATTAGGGACAGCATAAAATCAAAAAAAAGGGCATATCAACTGGCAAAAAAAAGCACCAGACCGGAAGATTGGGGGCAGTACAGGATACAGCAAAAGAGGACAAAGGGATTAATCAGGAAGGGGAAAATAGAATACGAAAGTAAACTTGCAGCAAACATAAAGACAGACTGCAAAAGCTTTTATCGGTATATCAGGAGGAAAAGACTGGTAAAATCCCAAGTCGGTCCCTTGCAGTCCGATTCGGGAGAATATATAATGGAGAATAAGGAAATGGCAGACCAATTAAACTCATACTTTGGTTCTGTATTCACAAAGGAGGACACAAATAACCTCCCAGGAATATCGGCAAACATAGGGACTAATGAGAGGGAGGAGCTGACAGAAATTAGTATCTCTAGGGATATGGTGTTGGGTAAGTTGAGGGGACTGAAGGCCGACAAATCCCCGGGGCCTGATAAACTACATCCTAGGGTACTTAAGGAGGTGGCCCTGGAGATAGCAGATGCTCTAAGGATCATCTTCCGGAACTCCATTGACTCGGGAACAGTACCCGTGGATTGGAGGGTAGCTAATGTTACCCCAATATTTAAAAAGGGGGGTAGAGAGAAAGCAGGGAATTATAGACCAGTAAGCCTTACATCGGTTGTGGGCAAAATGCTAGAGTCCATTATTAAGGATAAAATAGCGGAGCACTTGACAAATGGGGAAAGGATCGGACAGAGTCAACATGGATTTACAAAGGGTAAATCGTGTTTGACTAATCTGCTGGAATTTTTTGAGGAAGTAACTGGTAAAATAGATGGGGGAGAGCCAGTGGATGTGGTGTACCTTGACTTCCAGAAAGCCTTCGATAAGGTTCCACACAAAAGATTATCATGCAAAATTAAGGCTCATGGGATTGGGGGCAAAGTATTAACGTGGATAGAGAACTGGCTGGCGGATAGAAAACAGAGAGTTGGAATAAACGGCTCGTTTTCGGAGTGGCAGGCAGTGACCAGCGGGGTGCCGCAAGGATCTGTCCTGGGACCCCAGCTGTTCACAATATATATAAATGATCTGGATCAGGGAATTGGATGCAATATTTCCAAATTCGCTGACGACACTAAACTAGGAGGAGGGGTGGGCTCTGATGAGGATGTCAGGAGGCTACAGTGCGATTTGGACAGGTTGGGGGAATGGGCGGATACGTGGCAGATGCACTATAATGTGGATAAATGCGAGGTTATCCACTTTGGGGGTAAAAACAGGAGGGTAGATTATTATCTAAATGGCAATAGATTGGGAGATGGGGAAGTGCAGAGGGACCTGGGTGTTCTTGTGCACCAGTCACTGAAGGAGAGCATGCAGGTGCAACAGGCGATTAAGAAGGCAAATGGTATGTTGGCCTTCATATCAAGGGGGTTCGAGTATAGGAATAGGGATACCTTACTACAGCTGTACAAGGTGCTGGTGAGACCGCATCTGGAGTATTGTGTACAGTTTTGGTCGCCCCATCTGCGGAAGGATGTTCTTGCCATGGAAAGAGTGCAACGGCGATTCACCAGGCTGATACCTGGAATGGCGGGAATGACCTACGAAGAGAGATTAAATAGTTTGGGCTTGTACTCACTGGAGTTTAGAAGATTGAGAGGGGATCTCATCGAAACATATAAAATTATGGCAGGCCTGGACAGGCTGAATTCAGAGAGAATGTTTCCAATGGCCGGGGAGCACAGAACCAGGGGCCACAGTCTAAAAATAGCGGGCAAATCATTTAAAACAGAGATGAGGAAGAATTTCTTCACTCAAAGAGTGGTGAGCCTGTGGAATTCCCTGCCACAGAGGGCTGTGAAGGCTAATTCAATAAATATTTTCAAGAGAGAATTGGATATATTTCTGAAGGCTAAGGGGATTAAGGGTTACGGAGAAAAGGCGGGGACGGGGTACTGAACTGGTAAGATCAGCTATGATCTCAGACGAAGATCAGCCATGATCTCATTGAATGGCGGAGCAGGCTCGAAGGGCCGAATGGCCTACTCCTGTTCCTATCTCAATGTTTCTATGTTTCTATGTTTCAACAAGCTAAGCCAAACAACCCCAGATTTCAAGGAATTGGATGATCTGTCAAAATTGAGATTAGTCCTAGGAGAAGGAGACAGACCATACCTTGGGGCCAAATATGTAACAACATGTCACAACCTGAGGACTGTTTAAAATTAAGACTGTTTAAAATTAATATTGAACGTACCAAATGAAGTACAAAGACTGTTTAAAATTAATATTGTTTAAAAGTAATATTGTATGTACCCAACAAATGTCAAATCGATTGACACCTACAGAATGTTAGAAAACTGTACCTTTTTGCAATGTAAGCTTTGGCAATATGGTTCTCTGTAAACATTCATGCCAATAAAGCATTTGAATTGAATTGAATTGAATTGAATTGACTGGGAGTTTGAGGGAGCGAGAGATTGGGAGTGTGAGAGAGAGAGAGATTGGGAGTGTGAGAGAGAGAGAGGTTGGGAGTGTGAGAGAGAGAGAGAGGTTGGGAGTGTGAGAGAGAGAGATTGGGAGTGTGAGAGAGAGAGATTGGGAGTGTGAGAGAGAGAGAGATTGGGAGTGACAGAGAGAGAGAGATTGGGAGTGTGAGAGAGAGAGAGATAGGGAGTGTGAGAGAGAGAGAGATTGGGAGTGTGAGAGAGAGAGAGATTGGGAGTGACAGAGAGAGAGAGATTGGGAGTGTGAGAGAGAGAGAGATTGGGAGTGTGAGAGAGAGAGAGATTGGGAGTGTGAGAGAGAGAGAGATTGGGAGTGTGAGAGAGAGAGAGATTGGGAGTGTGAGAGAGAGAGAGAGATTGGGAGTGTGAGAGAGAGAGAGATTGGGAGTGTGAGAGAGAGAGAGATTGGGAGTGAGAGAGAGAGAGATTGGGAGTGTGAGTGAGAGAGAGATTGGGAGTGTGAGAGAGAGAGAGATTGGGAGTGTGAGAGAGAGAGAGATGGGGAGTGTGAGAGAGAGAGGTTGGGAGTGAGAGAGAGAGAGAGAGACTGGGAGTGTGAGAGAGAGAGATTGGGAGTGTGAGACAGAGAGAGAGATTGGGAGTGTGAGAGAGAGAGAGATTGGGAGTGAGAGAGAGAGATTGGGAGTGTGAGAGAGAGAGAGATAGGGAGTGAGAGAGAGAGATTGGGAGTGTGAGAGAGACAGAGATTGGGAGTGAGAGAGAGAGAGATTGGGAGTGTGAGAGACAGAGAGATTGGGAGTGTGAGAGAGAGAGAGATTGGGAGTGTGAGAGAGAGAGAGAGTTTGGGAGTGTGAGTGAGAGAGAGGATGGGAGTGTGAGAGAGAGAGAGATTGGGAGTGAGAGAGAGATTGGGAGTGTGAGAGAGAGAGATTGGGAGTGTGAGAGAGAGAGAGATTGGGAGTGTGAGAGAGAGAGAGATTGGGAGTGTGAGAGAGAGAGATTGGGAGTGTGAGAGGGAGAGACTGGGAGTGTGAGAGAGAGAGACATTGGGAGTGTGAGAGAGAGAGATTGGGAGTGTGAGAGAGAGAGAGATTGGGAGTGTGAGAGAGAGAGAGATTGGGAGTGTGAGAGAGAGAGACATTGGGAGTGTGAGAGGGAGAGAGGTTGGGAGTGTGAGAGAGAGAGAGATTGGGAGTGTGAGAGCGAGATTGGGAGTGTGAGAGAGAGAGATTGGGAGTGTGAGAGAGAGAGAGATTGGGAGTGTGGGAGAGAGAGAGAGATTGGGAGTGTGAGAGAGAGAGAGATTGGGAGTGTGAGAGAGAGAGAGATTGGGAGTGTGAGAGAGAGAGAGATTGGGAGTGTGAGAGAGAGAGGGATTGGGAGTGTGAGAGCGAGAGAGGTTGGGAGTGAGAGAGAGAGATTGGGAGTGTGAGAGAGAGAGAGATTGGGAGTGTGAGAGAGAGAGATTGGGAGTGAGAGAGAGAGAGATTGGGAGTGTGAGAGAGAGAGAGATTGGGAGTGAGAGAGAGAGAGATTGGGAGTGTGAGTGAGAGAGAGATTGGGAGTGTGAGAGAGAGAGAGATTGGGAGTGTGAGAGAGAGAGAGATGGGGAGTGTGAGAGAGAGAGGTTGGGAGTGAGAGAGAGAGAGAGAGACTGGGAGTGTGAGAGAGAGAGATTGGGAGTGTGAGACAGAGAGAGAGATTGGGAGTGTGAGAGAGAGAGAGATTGGGAGTGTGAGAGAGAGAGAGATTGGGAGTGAGAGAGAGAGATTGGGAGTGTGAGAGAGAGAGAGATAGGGAGTGAGAGAGAGAGATTGGGAGTGTGAGAGAGACAGAGATTGGGAGTGAGAGAGAGAGAGATTGGGAGTGTGAGAGACAGAGAGATTGGGAGTGTGAGAGAGAGAGAGATTGGGAGTGTGAGAGAGAGAGAGAGTTTGGGAGTGTGAGTGAGAGAGAGGATGGGAGTGTGAGAGAGAGAGAGATTGGGAGTGAGAGAGAGATTGGGAGTGTGAGAGAGAGAGATTGGGAGTGTGAGAGAGAGAGAGATTGGGAGTGTGAGAGAGAGAGAGATTGGGAGTGTGAGAGAGAGTGATTGGGAGTGTGAGAGGGAGAGACTGGGAGTGTGAGAGAGAGAGAGATTGGGAGTGTGAGAGAGAGAGATTGGGAGTGTGAGAGAGAGAGAGATTGGGAGTGTGAGAGAGAGAGAGATTGGGAGTGTGAGAGAGAGAGAGATTGGGAGTGTGAGAGAGAGAGACATTGGGAGTGTGAGAGGGAGAGAGGTTGGAGTGTGAGAGAGAGAGAGATTGGGAGTGTGAGAGCGAGATTGGGAGTGTGAGAGAGAGAGATTGGGAGTGTGAGAGAGAGAGAGATTGGGAGTGTGGGAGAGAGAGAGAGATTGGGAGTGTGAGAGAGAGAGAGATTGGGAGTGTGAGAGAGAGAGAGATTGGGAGTGTGAGAGAGAGAGATTGGGAGTGAGAGAGAGAGAGATTGGGAGTGTGAGAGAGAGAGAGATTGGGAGTGTGAGAGAGAGAGAGATTGGGAGTGTGAGAGAGAGAGAGATTGGGAGTGTGAGAGAGACTGTTCAACATATACATAAATGAATTAGCAGACATGCTGGAGCAAAGCGAGTCACCAGGTCTCCGTCTCCTGGATGGAGAAGTAAAGTCCCTGTTCTATGCGGACGACCTGGTTCTGCTGTCTCCCACAGAACAGGGATTACAGCAACAACTAGACCTACTCGACAAATACTGCCAAAATTGGGCTCTAACAGTAAATCTAAAGAAAACCAACATCATGATTTTTCAGAAAAGACCCAGATGTCAGGAAAACAAATACCAGTTTACCCTCAGTGATACCACTATAGGACACACTATGAGCTACACCTACCTTGGTCTAACTATTACAGCATCAGGGAGCTTCAGCATAGCAGTGAATGCACTAAAAGAAAAAGCCCGAAGAGCCCTATATGCAATAAAAAGAAAATTCTACAACATCCAAATCCCAATCAAAATCTGGCTCAAAATTTTTGACAGCATAATCCTGCCCATTGCACTGTACGGTAGTGAAGTATGGGGCCCGCTAAATCACCAAAGCTACACTAAATGGGAAAAACACACAATAGAAGCCCTACATGCAGAATTCTGCCGAAGCATCCTTCGCACCCAAAGAAAAACGCCAACAAATGCATGCAGAGCCGAACTAGGCAGATACCCACTGATAATAAACATCCAAAAACGAGCACTAAACTTCCTAAATCACCTCAAATCTAGCTCCCCAGACACCCTTCATTTCAAAGCCTTTCAGACCCAAGAGCTAAACCCAGAAAAGAGTCCCCTGAGTCAGCTGCTACTGAAACTAAGTACTCAGCCAGACCCTGACCAGCCCCAGACCAACACAGCCGTCCAAACACCAATCCGAGTGAACCAAATCATTAAAAAATGCAAAGAAACCTACCTGGAACATTGGAACAAAATAACCGAAAGCCAAAGCAGATTGGAATGTTACCGGGCCCTAAAAAGAGAATATAAACTGGCAGACTACCTCACGACCATCAGAGACACAAAACAGAGACAGAACCTCACCAGGTACAGACTAAGCGACCACCAACTGGAAATTGAAAAAGGCAGATACAAGAAATCCTGGCAGCCTAGAGAGAATAGAATATGCGATCAATGTCTGGCTGGCGAGGTTGAAACAGAAATGCATTTCCTCCTAAAATGCGAAAAATTCAACACATCAAGAAACATATTATTCAACAAGCTAAGCCAAACAACCCCAGATTTCAAGGAATTGGATGATCTGTCAAAATTGAGATTAGTCCAAGGAGAAGGAGACAGACCATACCTTGGGGCTAAATATGTAACAACATGTCACAACCTGAGGACTGTTTAAAAGTAAGACTGTTTAAAATTAATATTGAACATACCAAATGAAGTAGAAAGACTGTTTAAAATTAATATTGTTTAAAAGTAATATTGTATGTACCCAACAAATGTCAAATCGATTGACACCTACAGAATGTTGGAAAACTGTACCTTTTTGCTATGTAAGCTTTGGCAATATGGTTCTCTGTAAACTTCCATGCCAATAAAGCATTTGAACTGAACTGAACTGAACTGATTGGGAGTGTGAGAGAGAGAGAGATTGGGAGTGTGAGAGAGAGAGGGATTGGGAGTGTGAGAGCGAGAGAGGTTGGGAGTGAGAGAGAGAGATTGGGAGTGTGAGAGAGAGAGAGATTGGGAGTGTGAGAGAGAGAGATTGGGAGTGAGAGAGAGAGAGATTGGGAGTGTGAGAGAGAGAGAGATTGGGAGTGTGAGAGAGAGAGAGATTGGGAGTGTGAGAGAGAGAGAGATTGGGAGTGTGAGAGAGAGAGATTGGGAGTGTGAGAGAGAGGGACTGGGAGTGTGAGAGAGAGAGATTGGGAGTGTGAGAGAGAGAGATTGGGAGTGTGAGAGAGAGAGAGATTGGGAGTTTGAGAGAGAGAGAGCGATTGGGAGTGTGAGAGAGAGGGAGATTGGGAGTGTGAGAGAGAGACAGAGATTGGGAGTGTGAGAGAGAGAGAGATTGGGAGTGTGAGAGAGAGAGAGATTGGGAGTGTGAGAGAGAGAGATTGGGAATGTGAGAGAGAGAGATTGGGAGTGTGAGAGAGAGAGAGACTGGGAGTGTGAGAGAGAGAGAGACTGGGAGTGTGAGAGAGAGAGACTGGGAGTGTGAGAGAGATTGGGAGTGTGAGAGAGAGAGACTGGGAGTGTGAGAGAGAGAGAGATTGGGAGTGTGAGAGAGAGAGAGATTGGGAGTGTGAGAGAGAGAGAGATTGGGAGTGCGAGAGAGAGAGACTGGGAGTGTGAGAGAGAGAGAGACTGGGAGTGTGAGAGAGAGAGTCTGGGAGTGTGAGAGAGAGAGAGATTGGGAGTGTGAGAGAGAGAGATTGGGAGTGTGAGAGAGAGAGATTGGGAGTGTGAGAGAGAGAGCCTGGGAGTGTGAGAGCGAGAGAGATTGGGAGTGTGAGAGAGAGAGATTGGGAGTGTGAGAGAGAGAGATTGGAAGTGTGAGAGAGAGAGAGACTGGGAGTGTGAGAGAGAGAGACTGGGAGTGTGAGAGAGAGAGAGAGATTGGGAGTGTGGGAGAGAGAGAGAGATTGGGCGTGTGAGAGAGAGAGAATGGGAGTGTGAGAGAAAGAGAGAGATTGGGAGTGTGAGAGAGAGAGACTGGGAGTGTGAGAGAGCGAGAGATTGGGAGTGTGAGAGAGAGAGAGATTGGGGGTGTGAGAGAGAGAGAGATTGGGAGTGTGAAAGAGAGAGAGATTGGGAGTGTGAGAGAGAGAGAGATTGGGAGTGTGAGAGAGAGAGAGATTGGGAGTGTGAGAGAGAGAGAGATTGGGAGTGTGAGAGAGAGAGACATAGGGAGTGTGAGAGGGAGAGAGGTTGGGAGTGTGAGAGAGAGAGAGATTCGGAGTGTGAGAGAGAGAGAGAGATTGGGAGTGAGAGAGAGAGAGAGATTGGGAGTGTGAGAGCGAGATTGGGAGTGTGAGAGAGAGATTGGGAGTGTGAGAGAGAGAGAGATTGGGAGTGTGGGAGAGAGAGAGAGATTGGGATTGTGAGAGAGAGAGAGATTGGGAGTGTGAGAGAGAGAGAGATTGGGAGTGTGAGAGAGAGAGAGATTGGGAGTGTGAGAGAGAGAGGGATTGGGAGTGTGAGAGCGAGAGAGGTTGGGAGTGAGAGAGAGAGATTGGGAGTGTGAGAGAGAGAGAGATTGGGAGTGTGAGAGAGAGAGATTGGGAGTGAGAGAGAGAGAGATTGGGAGTGTGAGAAAGAGAGAGATTGGGAGTGTGAGAGAGAGAGAGATTGGGAGTGTGAGAGAGAGAGAGAGATTGGGAGTGTGAGAGAGAGAGACTGGGAGTGTGAGAGAGAGAGATTGGGAGTGTGAGAGAGAGAGATTGGGAGTGTGAGAGAGAGAGAGATTGGGAGTTTGAGAGAGAGAGAGCGATTGGGAGTGTGAGAGAGAGGGAGATTGGGAGTGTGAGAGAGAGACAGAGATTGGGAGTGTGAGAGAGAGAGAGATTGGGAGTGTGAGAGAGAGAGAGATTGGGAGTGTGAGAGAGAGAGAGATTGGGAGTGCGAGGGAGAGAGAGATTGGGAGTGTGAGAGAGAGAGATTGGGAGTGAGAGAGAGAGAGAGATTGGGAGTGTGAGAGAGAGAGAGATTGGGAGTGAGAGAGAGAGAGATTGGGAGTGTGAGAGAGAGAGAGATTGGGAGTGTGAGAGAGAGAGAGATTGGGAGTGTGAGAGAGAGAGACTGGGAGTGTGAGAGAGAGATTGGGAGTGTGTGAGAGAGAGAGAGATTGGGAGTGTGAGAGAGAGAGAGATTGGGAGTGTGTGAGAGAGAGATTGGGAGTGAGAGAGAGAGAGAGATTGGGAGTGTGAGAGAGAGAGAGATTGGGAGTGTGAGAGAGAGAGAGATTGGGAGTCTGAGAGAGAGAGAGATTGGGAGTGTGAGAGAGAGAGTTTGGGAGTGTGAGAGAGAGAGACTGGGAGTGTGAGAGAGAGAGATTGGGAGTGTGAGAGAGAGAGATTGGGAGTGTGAGAGAGAGAGAGATTGGGAGTTTGAGAGAGAGAGAGAGATTGGGAGTGTGAGAGAGAGAGTTTGGGAGTGTGAGAGAGAGAGACTGGGAGTGTGAGAGAGAGAGATTGGGAGTGTGAGAGAGAGAGATTGGGAGTGTGAGAGAGAGAGAGATTGGGAGTGTGAGAGAGAGAGAGATTGGGAGTGTGAGAGAGAGAGAGATTGGGAGTGCGAGGGAGAGAGAGATTGGGAGTGTGAGAGAGAGAGATTGGGAGTGTGAGAGAGAGAGAGATTGGGAGTGTGAGAGAGAGAGAGATTGGGAATGAGAGAGAGAGAGATTGGGAGTGTGAGAGAGAGAGAGATTGGGAGTGTGAGAGAGAGAGAGATTGGGAGTGTGAAAGAGAGAGAGATTGGGAGTGTGAGAGAGAGAGACTGGGAGTGTGAGAGAGCGAGAGAGATTGGGAGTGTGTGAGAGAGAGAGAGATTGGGAGTGTGAGAGAGAGAGAGATTGGGAGTGTGAGAGAGAGAGATTGGGAGTGAGAGAGAGAGAGAGATTGGGAGTGTGAGAGAGAGAGAGATTGGGAGTGTGTGAGAGAGAGAGAGATTGGGAGTGTGAGAGAGAGAGAGATTGGGAGTGTGAGAGAGAGAGAGAGATTGGGATTGAGAGAGAGAGAGAGATTGGGAGTGTGAGAGTGAGAGAGAGATTGGGAGTGTGAGAGAGAGAGATTGGGAGTGTGAGAGAGAGAGAGATTGGGATTGTGAGAGAGAGAGAGATTGGGAGTGTGAGAGAGAGAGAGATTGGGAGTGTGAGATACAGAGAGGTTGGGAGTGTGAGGGAGAGAGAGATTGGGAGTGTGAGAGAGAGAGAGATTGGGAGTGTGAGAGAGAGAGAGATTGGGAATGTGAGAGAGAGAGATTGGGAGTGTGAGAGAGAGGGAGACTGGGAGTGTGAGAGAGAGAGATTGGGAGTGTGAGTGAGAGAGAGACTGGGAGTGTGAGAGAGAGAGACTGGGAGTGTGAGAGAGAGAGAGATTGGGAGTGTGAGAGAGAGAGACTGGGAGTGTGAGAGAGAGAGAGATTGGGAGTGTGAGAGAGAGAGAGATTGGGAGTGTGAGAGAGAGAGAGATTGGGAGTGCGAGAGAGAGAGACTGGGAGTGTGAGAGAGAGAGAGACTGGGAGTGTGAGAGAGAGAGTCTGGGAGTGTGAGAGAGAGAGAGAGATTGGGAGTGTGAGAGAGAGAGATTGGGAGTGTGAGAGAGAGAGATTGGGAGTGTGAGAGAGAGAGAGACTGGGAGTGTGAGAGCGAGAGAGATTGGGAGTGTGAGAGAGAGAGATTGGGAGTGTGAGAGAGAGAGATTGGAAGTGTGAGAGAGAGAGAGACTGGGAGTGAGAGAGAGAGAGACTGGGAGTGTGAGAGAGAGAGAGAGATTGGGAGTGTGGGAGATAGAGAGAGATTGGGCGTGTGAGAGAGAGAGAATGGGAGTGTGAGAGAAAGAGAGAGTTTGGGAGTGTGAGAGAGAGAGACTGGGAGTGTGAGAGAGCGAGAGATTGGGAGTGTGAGAGAGAGAGAGATTGGGGGTGTGAGAGAGAGAGAGATTGGGAGTGTGAGAGAGAGAGAGATTGGGAGTGTGAGAGGGAGAGATTGGGAGTGTGAGAGAGAGAGATTGGGAGTGTGAGAGAGAGCGAGATTGGGAGTGACAGAGAGAGAGAGATTGGGAGTGTGAGAGAGAGAGAGATTGGGAGTGTGAGAGAGAGAGAGATTGGGAGTGTGAGAGAGAGAGATTGGGAGTGTGAGAGAGAGAGATTGGGAGTGTGAGAGAGAGAGAGACAGGGAGTGTGAGAGAGAGAGAGATTGGGAGTGTGAGAGAGAGAGATTGGGAGTGTGAGTGAGAGAGACTGGGAGTTTGAGAGAGCGAGAGATTGGGAGTGTGAGAGAGAGAGAGATTGGGAGTGTGAGAGAGAGAGAGAGATTGGGAGTGTGAGAGAGAGAGATTGGGAGTGTGAGAGAGAGAGATTGGGAGTGTGAGAGAGAGAGAGATTGGGAGTGACAGAGAGAGAGAGATTGGGAGTGTGAGAGAGAGAGAGATAGGAAGTGTGAGAGAGAGAGAGAGTGGGAGTGTGAGAGAGAGAGAGATTGGGAGTGACAGAGAGAGAGAGATTGGGAGTGTGAGAGAGAGAGAGATTGGGAGTGTGAGAGAGAGAGAGATTGGGAGTGTGAGAGAGAGAGAGATTGGGAGTGTGAGAGAGAGAGAGATTGGGAGTGTGAGAGAGAGAGAGATTGGGAGTGAGAGAGAGAGAGATTGGGAGTGTGAGTGAGAGAGAGATTGGGAGTGTGAGAGAGAGAGAGATTGGGAGTGTGAGAGAGAGAGAGATTGGGAGTGTGAGAGAGAGAGGTTGGGAGTGAGAGAGAGAGAGAGACTGGGAGTGTGAGAGAGAGATTGGGAGTGTGAGAGAGAGAGAGAGATTGGGAGTGTGAGAGAGAGAGAGAGATTGGGAGTGTGGGAGAGAGAGAGATTGGGAGTGAGAGAGAGAGATTGGGAGTGTGAGAGAGAGAGAGATAGGGAGTGAGAGAGAGAGATTGGGAGTGTGAGAGAGAGAGAGATTGGGAGTGAGAGAGAGAGAGATTGGCAGTGTGAGAGAGAGAGATTGGGAGTGTGAGAGAGAGAGAGATTGGGAGTGTGAGAGAGAGAGAGAGTTTGGGAGTGTGAGAGAGAGAGATTGGGAGTGAGAGAGAGAGAGATTGGCAGTGTGAGAGAGAGAGACTGGGAGTGTGAGAGAGAGAGAGATTGGGAGTGTGATCGTGAAATAAATAAAAGCGGTAGGGAGGTAGTGCAACTCTGCCGAGCCTTAGGCCTGTACATAGTTAATGGTAGGTTCAGAGGGGACTCCCTAGGGAGACTCACATACTCCTCAACTCTTGGGTCTAGTGTGGTGGACTATACAATCACTGACCTGGACCCCTGCGATATCAACGCATTCACTGTCAGGCAGCAATCCCCCCTCTCAGACCATAACCAAATAAATGTGTACCTTAAACTTTCTGCCCAAACTACAGACACAAAAAAGGAACACAGTAAGCTACATAAAATAAACCAGACATACAGATGGGCCCCAGACAGTGGAGATAAATTCATCACAGCACTAAATTCACCTGATCTCACAAGTAAAATTTCAAAATTTAAAGAAAATCTATATGAGATCACCAGAGATGGTGTAAACACGGCCATAGAGGATATAAATATGATCTTCCATGAGGCAGCTGTAAAAGCCGACCTCGTGAAACAGAAGAGGAAGCATCACAAAAGACAAAATAAAAATATGAAATGGTTTGACCACGAATGCAAAAATGCCAGAAAAGACCTGAGAAAAATATCAAACCAAAAGCATCGGCAACCAAACAATCCGGACCTACGTACTAGATACAATGAAACCCTCAAAAGATATAAACACACCATTAGGAACAAAACACAAAACTATACCCACAAAATACTCGAAGAAATTGAAACCTCCACCAATCCAAAACAATTCTGGGAAATGTGGAATAACCTGAGTACAACACAATTGCAAGCATTACCAATCCAAGATGGCGACATCTGGAGAACACATTTTGCAAACCTCTACAAAGACATCCCAATAAACAAAACAAACCCAAGTCAACATCAGGTCACAGAAAAACTCCACACATTAGAAGCAACAATTAAAGACAACCAAAACCCTCTAGACTCCCCAATCACATGGAAAGAACTGGCCACAAAAACAAAATCTCTCCACCTAAAGAAAGCCTGTGGCCCAGACAACATCAAAAATGAAATGCTAAAGTTCAGCAATATGCAGATGCAGGGTGCGATACTCAAACTATTCAACATCATATTACGCTCAGGCTGTTTTCCCGATATCTGGTGCCAAGGACTAATCTCCCCCATATATAAAAGTGGAAACAAATCAGACCCAAATAACTACCGCGGCATCTGTGTCAACAGTTGTCTAGGGAAGTTATTCTGCAGTATTCTAAATAGTAGATTACTTGATTTTCTTAACAAACATAATATCCTCAGAAAAAACCAAATAGGCTTTCTTCCAAAACACCGCACCGCCGACCATATCTATACCCTTCACACCCTCATTGAAAAACATAAACACCAAACAAAAAATGGGAAAATATTCGCCTGTTTCATCGACTTCAAGAAAGCCTTTGACTCTATATGGCACGAAAGGCTCTATTATAAACTTCTTCAGTGTGGAATAGGGGGCAAAGTCTATGACCTTATTAAATCAATGTATCTGAAAAACAAATGCGGGGTCAAAATTGGAGACAAACGCACCGATTTCTTCACCCAGAGAAGAGGCGTCCGGCAGGGCTGCAATTTGAGCCCGACCCTGTTCAACATATACATAAATGAATTAGCAGACATGCTGGAGCAAAGCGAGTCACCAGGTCTCCGTCTCCTGGATGGAGAAGTGAAGTCCCTGTTCTATGCGGACGACCTGGTTCTGCTGTCTCCCACAGAACAGGGATTACAGCAACAACTAGACCTACTCGACAAATACTGCCAAAATTGGGCTCTAACAGTAAATCTAAAGAAAACCAACATCATGATTTTTCAGAAAAGACCCAGATGTCAGGAAAACAAATACCAGTTTACCCTCAGTGATACCACTATAGGACACACTATGAGCTACACCTACCTTGGTCTAACTATTACAGCATCAGGGAGCTTCAGCATAGCAGTGAATGCACTAAAAGAAAAAGCCCGAAGAGCCCTATATGCAATAAAAAGAAAATTCTACAACATCCAAATCCCAATCAAAATCTGGCTCAAAATTTTTGACAGCATAATCCTGCCCATTGCACTGTACGGTAGTGAAGTATGGGGCCCGCTAAATCACCAAAGCTACACTAAATGGGAAAAACACACAATAGAAGCCCTACATGCAGAATTCTGCCGAAGCATCCTTCGCACCCAAAGAAAAACGCCAACAAATGCATGCAGAGCCGAACTAGGCAGATACCCACTGATAATAAACATCCAAAAACGAGCACTAAACTTCCTAAATCACCTCAAATCTAGCTCCCCAGACACCCTTCATTTCAAAGCCTTTCAGACCCAAGAGCTAAACCCAGAAAAGAGTCCCCTGAGTCAGCTGCTACTGAAACTAAGTACTCAGCCGGACCCTGACCAGCCCCAGACCAACACAGCCGTCCAAACACCAATCCGAGTGAACCAAATCATTAAAAAATGCAAAGAAACCTACCTGGAACATTGGAACAAAATAACCGAAAGCCAAAGCAGATTAGAATGTTACCGGGCCCTAAAAAGAGAATATAAACTGGCAGACTACCTCACGACCATCAGAGACACAAAACAGAGACAGACCCTCACCAGGTACAGACTAAGCGACCACCAACTGGAAATTGAAAAAGGCAGATACAAGAAATCCTGGCAGCCTAGAGAGAATAGAATATGCGATCAATGTCTGGCTGGCGAGGTTGAAACAGAAATGCATTTCCTCCTAAAATGCGAAAAATTCAACACATCAAGAAACATATTATTCAACAAGCTAAGCCAAACAACCACAGATTTCAAGGAATTGGATGATCTGTCAAAATTGAGATTAGTCCTAGGAGAAGGAGACAGACCATACCTTGGGGCCAAATATGTAACAACATGTCACAACCTGAGGACTGTTTAAAAGTAAGACTGTTTAAAATTAATATTGAACGTACCAAATGAAGTAGAAAGACTGTTTAAAATTAATATTGTTTAAAAGTAATATTGTATGTACCCAACAAATGTCGAATCGATTGACACCTACAGAATGTTGGAAAACTGTACCTTTTTGCTATGTAAGCTTTGGCAATATGGTTCTCTGTAAACTTTCATGCCAATAAAGCATTTGAACTGAACTGAACTGAACTGATTGGGAGTGTGAGAGAGAGAGAGTTTGGGAGTGTGAGAGCGAGAGAGGGTGGGAGTGAGAGAGAGAGATTGGGAGTGTGAGAGAGAGAGATTGGGAGTGTGAGAGAGAGAGATTGGGAGTGAGAGAGAGAGAGATTGGGAGTGTGAGAGAGAGAGAGATTGGGAGTGTGAGAGAGAGAGAGATTGGGAGTGTGAGAGAGAGAGAGATTGGGAGTGTGAGAGAGAGAGACTGGGAGTGTGAGAGAGAGAGATTGGGAGTGTGAGAGAGAGAGATTGGGAGTGTGAGAGAGAGAGAGATTGGGAGTTTGAGAGAGAGAGAGCGATTGGGAGTGTGAGAGAGAGAGAGATTGGGAGTGTGAGAGAGAGACAGAGATTGGGAGTGTGAGAGAGAGAGAGATTGGGAGTGTGAGGGAGAGAGAGATTGGGAGTGTGAGAGAGAGAGAGATTGGGAGTGTGAGGGAGAGAGTGATTGGGAGTGTGAGAGAGAGAGATTGGGAGTGTGAGAGAGAGAGAGATTGGGAGTGTGAGACAGAGAGAGATTGGGAGTGAGAGAGAGAGAGATTGGGAGTGTGAGAGAGAGAGAGATTGGGAGTGTGAGAGAGAGAGAGATTGGGAGTGTCAGAGAGAGAGACTGGGAGTGTGAGAGAGAGAGAGAGATTGGGAGTGTGTGAGAGAGAGAGAGATTGGGAGTGTGAGAGAGAGAGAGATTGGGAGTGTGAGAGAGAGAGATTGGGAGTGAGAGAGAGAGAGATTGGGAGTGTGAGAGAGAGAGAGATTGGGAGTGTGAGAGAGAGAGAGAGATTGGGAGTGTGAGAGAGCGAGAGATTGGGAGTGTGAGAGAGAGAGAGAGATTGGGATTGAGAGAGAGAGAGAGATTGGGAGTGTGAGAGTGAGAGAGAGATTGGGAGTGTGAGAGAGAGAGATTGGGAGTGTGAGAGAGAGAGAGATTGGGAGTGTGAGAGAGAGAGAGATTGGGAGTGTGAGACACAGAGAGATTGGGAGTGTGAGGGAGAGAGAGATTGGGAGTGTGAGAGAGAGAGAGATTGGGAGTGTGAGAGAGAGAGAGATTGGGAATGTGAGAGAGAGAGATTGGGAGTGTGAGAGAGAGAGAGACTGGGAGTGTGAGAGAGAGAGATTGGGAGTGTGAGTGAGAGAGAGACTGGGAGTGTGAGAGAGAAAGACTGGGAGTGTGAGAGAGAGAGAGATTGGGAGTGTGAGAGAGAGAGACTGGGAGTGTGAGAGAGAGAGAGATTGGGAGTGTGAGAGAGAGAGAGATTGGGAGTGTGAAGAGAGAGAGATTGGGAGTGCGAGAGAGAGAGACTCGGAGTGTGAGAGAGAGAGAGACTGGGAGTGTGAGAGAGAGAGTCTGGGAGTGTGAGAGAGAGAGAGATTGGGAGTGTGAGAGAGAGAGATTGGGAGTGTGAGAGAGAGAGATTGGGAGTGTGAGAGAGAGAGAGACTGGGAGTGTGAGAGCGAGAGAGATTGTGAGTGTGAGAGAGAGAGAGATTGTGAGTGTGAGAGAGAGAGATTGGGAGTGTGAGAGAGAGAGAGATTGAGAGTTTGAGAGAGAGAGAGAGAGCGATTGGGAGTGTGAGAGAGAGAGAGATTGGGAGTGTGAGAGAGAGACAGAGATTGGGAGTGTGAGAGAGAGAGAGATTGGGAGTGTGAGAGAGAGAGAGATTGGGAGTGTGAGAGAGAGAGAGATTGGGAGTGTGAGGGAGAGAGAGATTGGGAGTGTGAGAAAGAGAGATTGGGAGTGTGAGAGAGAGAGAGATTGGGAGTGTGAGAGAGAGAGAGATTGGGTGTGAGAGAGAGAGAGATTGGGAGTGTGAGAGAGAGAGAGATTGGGAGTGTGAGAGAGAGAGATTGGGAGTGTGTGAGAGAGAGAGAGATTGGGAGTGTGAGAGAGAGTGAGATTGGGAGTGTGAGAGAGAGAGATTGGGAGTGAGAGAGAGAGAGAGATTGGGAGTGTGAGAGAGAGAGAGAGATTGGGAGTGTGTGAGAGAGAGAGATATTGGGAGTGTGAGAGAGAGAGAGATTGGGAGTGTGTGAGAGAGAGAGAGATTGGGATTGAGAGAGAGAGAGAGATTGGGAGTGTGAGAGTGAGAGAGAGATTGGGAGTGTGAGAGAGAGAGATTGGGAGTGTGAGAGAGAGAGAGATTGGGAGTGTGAGAGAGAGAGAGATTGGGAGTGTGAGATACAGAGAGATTGGGAGTGTGAGGGAGAGAGAGATTGGGAGTGTGAGAGAGAGAGAGATTGGGAGTGTGAGAGAGAGAGAGATTGGGAATGTGAGAGAGAGAAATTGGGAGTGTGAGAGAGAGAGAGACTGGGAGTGTGAGAGAGAGAGATTGGGAGTGTGAGTGAGAGAGAGACTGGGAGTGTGAGAGAGAGAGACTGGGAGTGTGAGAGAGAGAGAGATTGGGAGTGTGAGAGAGAGAGACTGGGAGTGTGAGAGAGAGAGAGATTGGGAGTGTGAGAAAGAGAGAGATTGGGAGTGTGAGAGAGAGAGAGATTGGGAGTGCGAGAGAGAGAGACTGGGAGTGTGAGAGAGAGAGAGACTGGGAGTGTGAGAGAGAGAGTCTGGGAGTGTGAGAGAGAGAGAGATTGGGAGTGTGAGAGGGAGAGATTGGGAGTGTGAGAGAGAGAGATTGGGAGTGTGAGAGAGACAGAGACTGGGAGTGTGAGAGCGAGAGAGATTGGGAGTGTGAGAGAGAGAGATTGGGAGTGTGAGAGAGAGAGATTGGAAGTGTGAGAGAGAGAGAGACTGGGAGTGTGAGAGAGAGAGACTGGGAGTGTGAGAGAGAGAGAGAGATTGGGAGTGTGGGAGAGAGAGAGAGATTGGGCGTGTGAGAGAGAGAGAATGGGAGTGTGAGAGAAAGAGAGAGATTGGGAGTGTGAGAGAGAGAGACTGGGAGTGTGAGAGAGCGAGAGATTGGGAGTGTGAGAGAGAGAGAGATTGGGGGTGTGAGAGAGAGAGAGATTGGGAGTGTGAGAGAGAGAGAGATTGGGAGTGTGAGAGAGAGAGATTGGGAGTGTGAGAGAGAGAGATTGGGAGTGTGAGAGAGAGCGAGTTTGGGAGTGACAGAGAGAGAGAGATTGGGAGTGTGAGAGAGAGAGAGAGATTGGGAGTGTGAGAGAGAGAGAGATTGGGAGTGTGAGAGAGAGAGAGATTGGGAGTGTGAGAGAGAGAGATTGGGTGTGTGAGAGAGAGAGAGACAGGGAGTGTGAGAGAGAGAGAGATTGGGAGTGTGAGAGAGAGAGATTGGGAGTGTGAGAGAGAGAGATTGGGAGTTTGAGAGAGCGAGAGATTGGGAGTGTGAGAGAGAGAGAGATTGGGAGTGTGAGAGAGAGAGATTGGGAGTGTGAGAGAGAGAGATTGGGAGTGTGAGAGAGAGAGAGATTGGGAGTGTGAGAGAGAGAGAGATTGGGAGTGACAGAGAGAGAGAGATTGGGAGTGTGAGAGAGAGAGAGATAGGGAGTGTGAGAGAGAGAGAGATTGGGAGTGTGAGAGAGAGAGAGAGATTGGAAGTGACAGAGAGAGAGAGATTGGGAGTGTGAGAGAGAGAGAGATTGGGAGTGTGAGAGAGAGAGAGATTGGGAGTGTGAGAGAGAGAGAGATTGGGAGTGTGAGAGAGAGAGAGATTGGGAGTGTGAGAGAGAGAGAGATTGGGAGTGAGAGAGAGAGAGATTGGGAGTGTGAGAGAGAGAGAGATTGGGAGTGTGAGAGAGAGAGAGATTGGGAGTGTGAGAGAGAGAGACTGTAAACTTTCATGCCAATAAAGCATTTTAATTGGAATTGGAATTGGAATTGGATTGGGAGTGTGAGAGAGAGAGGTTGGGAGTGAGAGAGAGAGAGAGACTGGGAGTGTGAGAGAGAGAGATTGGGAGTGTGAGAGAGAGAGAGAGATTGGGAGTGTGAGAAAGAGAGCGAGATTGGGAGTGTGAGAGAGAGAGAGATTGGGAGTGTGAGAGAGAGAGAGATAGGGAGTGAGAGAGAGAGAGATTGAGAGTGTGAGAGAGAGAGAGAGATTGGGAGTGTGATAGAGAGATTGGGAGTGTGAGAGAGAGAGAGATTGGGAGTGTGAAAGAGAGAGAGATTGGGAGTGTGAGAGAGAGAGACTGGGAGTGTGAGAGAGAGAGATTGGGAGTGTGAGAGAGAGAGAGATTGGGAGTGTGAGAGAGAGAGAGATTGGGAGTGTGAGAGAGAGAGAGATTGGGAGTGTGAGAGAGATTGGGAGTGTGAAAGAGAGAGGGATTGGGAGTGTGAGAGAGAGAGATTGGGAGTGTGCGAGAGAGAGAGATTGGGAGTGTGAGAGAGAGAGAGATTGGGAGTGTGAGAGAGAGAGATTGGGAGTGTGAAAGAGAGAGAGATTGGGAGTGTGAGAGAGAGAGATTGGGAGTGTGAGAGAGAGAGAGATTGGGAGTGTGAAAGGGAGAGAGATTGGGAGTGTGAGAGAGAGAGATTGGGAGTGTGAGAGAGAGAGATTGGGAGTGTGAGAGAGAGAGATTGGGAGTGTGAGAGAGAGAGATTGGGAGTGTGAGAGAGAGAGAGATTGGGAGTGTGAGAGAGAGAGTGATTGGGAGTGTGAGAGAGCGAGAGATTGGGAGTGAGAGAGAGAGAGAGATTGGGAGTGTGAGAGAGAGAGAGATTGGGAGTGTGAGAGAGAGAGATTGGGAGTGTGAGAGAGAGAGAGATTGGGAATGTGATAGAGAGAGATTGGGAGTGAGAGAGAGAGAGATTGGGAGTGTGAGAGAGAGAGAGAGATTGGGAGTGAGAGAGAGAGAGATTGGGAGTGTGAGAGGGAGAGAGTGTGAGAGAGAGAGAGATTGGGAGTGAGAGAGAGAGAGATATTGGGAGTGTGAGAGAGAGAGATTGGGAGTGTGAGAGAGAGAGATTGGGAGTGTGAGAGAGAGAGAGATTGGGAGTGTGAGAGAGAGAGTTTGGGAGTGTGAGAGAGAGAGAGATTGGGAGTGAGAGAGAGAGAGAGATTGGGAGTGTGAGAGAGAGAGAGAGAGAGAGAGTGGGGACCTAAATGCAAGGACCGGATGTGAACCTGACTTCATAGACCCACAGGGCAACAACCATGTGTTTGGCCAGACCCCTTTATATGTCACACCAGCCATCGAAAATCAGAACAACCTTGATTGTGAAATAAATAAAAGCGGTAGGGAGGTAGTGCAACTCTGCCGAGCCTTAGGCCTGTACATAGTTAACGGTAGGTTCAGAGGGGACTCCTTAGGGAGACTCACATATTCCTCAACTCTTGGGTCTAGTGTGGTGGATTATACAATCAGTGACCTGGACCCCTGCGATATCAACGCATTCACTGTCAGGCAGCAATCCCCCCTCTCAGACCATAACCAAATAAATGTGTACCTTAAACTTTCTGCCCAAACTACAGACACAAAAAAGGAACCCAGTAAGCTCCATAAAATAAACCAGACATACAGATGGGCCCCAGACAGTGGAGACAAATTCATCACAGCACTAAACTCACCTGATCTCAGAAGTAAAATATCAAAATTTAAAGAAAATCTATATGAGATCACCAGAGATGGTGTAAACATGGCCATAGATGATATAAATATGATCTTCCATGAGGCAGCTGTAAAAGCCGACCTTGTGAAACAGAAGAGGAAACGTTACAAAAGACACAATAAAAATGAGAAATGGTTTGACCACGAATGCAAAAATGCCAGAAAAGACCTGAGAAAAATATCAAACCAAAAACATCGCCAACCAAACAATCCAGACCTACGTAGTAGATACAACGAGACCCTCAAAAGATATAAACACACCATTAGGAACAAAACACAAAATTATACCCACAAAATACTCGAAGAAATTGAAAACTCCATTAATCCAAATCAATTCTGGGAAATGTGGAATAACCTGAGTACAACACAATTGCAAGCATTACCAATCCAAGATGGTGACATCTGGAGAACACATTTTGAAAACCTCTACAAAGACATCCCAATAAACGAAACAAACCCAAGTCAACATCATGTCACAGAAAAACTCCACACATTAGAAGCAACAATTAAAGACAACCAAAACCCTCTAGACTCCCCAATCACATGGAAAGAACTGGCCACAAAAACAAAATCTCTCCACCTAAAGAAAGCCTGTGGTCCAGACAACATCAAAAATTAAATGCTCAAGTTCAGCAACATGGAGATGCAGGGCGCGGTACTCAAGTTATTCAACATCATATTACGTTCAGGCTGTTTTCCCGATATCTGGTGCCAAGGACTCATCTCTCCCATATATAAAAGTGGAAACAAATCAGACCCAAATAACTACCGCGGCATCTGTGTCAACAGTTGTCTAGGGAAGTTATTCTGCAGTATTCTAAATAGTAGATTACTGGATTTTCTTAACAAACATAAGATCCTTAGAAAAAATCAAATAGGCTTTCTTCCAAAACACCGCACCACCGACCATATCTATACCCTTCACACTCTCATTGAAAAGCATGTACACCAAACAAAAAATGGGAAAATATTCGCTTGTTTCATTGACTTCAAGAAAGCCTTTGACTCTATCTGGCACGAAGGGCTCTTTTACAAACTTCTTCAGTGTGGAATAGGGGGCAAAGTCTATGACCTTATTAAATCGATGTATCTGAAAAATAAATGCGGTGTCAAAATTGGAGACAAACGCACCTGTTTCTTCACCCAGAGAAGAGGCGTCCGGCAGGGCTGCAATTTGAGCCCGACCCTGTTCAACATATACATAAATGAACTAGCAGACATGCTGGAGCAAAGCGAGTCACCGGGTCTATGTCTCCTGGATGGAGAAGTGAAATCCCTGTTCTATGCGGACGACCTGGTTCTGCTGTCTCCCACAGAACAGGGATTACAGCAACAACTAGACCTACTCGACAATAACTTACATTTTCAGAAAATCATCATTACATACATACATTCATCCACATACTGAAAGGAATACATACATAAATGCACATCCTTCAAGGAATATATACAGACATACATACAATCATACATACATACTTACTAAAAATAAGATATATTACTGATGACAAGTTTATTTTTTAAGCATTTTATTCATTTTTAAACAGTCATTTTCACATTTAATAAACACATCAAATTCAACTAGACCTTGCACACAGCCACAGTTGCTCCTTATATCTACATTACTCAAAACCCGTTTAAAAAAAATAATTAAAGTTGAAAACTTACCTCAGACTTTCTTAAAATTACTTTTCTCCCTTTCCCAACCAAAAATGTGCCGTTCAGAAGCTCCACTATTGAAAGAGTTCTTCCTCCGCAGCTTCTCGGTGGCTTTACTCATCCTTTTTTTATGTGTAAATTGTGGGGACTTACCCTCACTCAAACCATTCATGAAAATGCCTAATTTTAATGCGCACGCGCTGCCTGCAATGTCGCACGCGATACGCCTCTTAACCCCTTGCTTCAGAGGACAGGAAATGCCGGTTTTCAGCGCATGCGCTGTGCATCCTGAAAACCGGCACTTTGATCGGGCCCACGCGTGAGTACCCCGTCCGTACTCACGCGTTGGGACCCGAATTACTGGGCCATTAAATATATTCAAGAAGGGGTTGGATATATTTCTTAAGGCTAAAGGGATCAAGGGGTCTGGGGAGAAACAGGGACCGGGTACTGAACTTGGATGATCAGCCATGATCGCATTGAATGGCGGAGCAGGCTCGAGGGGCTGAATGGCCTACTCCTGCTTCTATCTTCTATGTTTCTATGTTTCAGGCTTGTTTTTTTAACACTCTTAGTCCTTTTAGAATTATTATTTACTGTGGCCCTGTTTGATTTACACCCTTGATTTCTATGCCTTCCACTTTTGCTTTTCTCCTTCCTGTCTTTTGCTTCTATCCTTGCTTCCCTTTCCTCTGTCTCTCTGCACAGGTTCCCAACCCCCTGCCATTTTAGTTTAAACCCTCCCTAACAGCACTAGCAAACACTCCCCCTAGGACATCAGTCCCGGTCCTGCCCAGGTGCAAACCATCCAATTTGTACTGGTCCCACCTCCCCCAGAACCAGTTCCAATGTCCCAGGAATTTGAATCTCTCCCCCTTGCACCGTTCCTCTAGCCACGTATTGATCTGAAATATCCTTCTGTTTCTACTCTGGCTAGCACGTGGCACTGGTAGCAAACCTGAGATTACTGTGGCTGCAACACTTTATCAGAAGCATGATGGATTCTGATGAAAGGTCCCATTTGAAATGTTAACCTTGTTCTTTCGGTTCCTAGTTGGCTTGTGTGTTTGCAGTAGAGTAGAGCTGCGATGTTTGGTGTTGAACCAGTTCACTGCTGACAGCCTGTGGAGTTTCGCTGAACATGGGACAGGGTCCACCTTACTGCACTAACTTCATTTACAATTTCCAGAAGGATCTGCTTTTAGATTCAACGCTAACTATGTACAATTGAATCTGCCTTGATGGTCACCTTTATAATGTAAGCATTTCTCTCGAGCCACAATCCAGGACAACTTAATGTCATTTCCTGAAAGCAGCAGTCACTTCGCATTCTGCGTGACCGCTGCTTAATCCACGGGATTATTTCCACCAGTTTAGAGTGGTTAGTCATCGAGCGCGCCTCCTTTTTCCAATTGATGTCGAGAGTGACAGCATCCTCAGCTCATGATTTGTCAAGTGTAAGGTATTTGTTTTAACTCTCTTAACTCTTTAGGGCAATCAGAGGTAAGAATCAACCAGCTTTTCTAACTTGGTTTTATTACTGTTAAAATACAACGGGGGAGAAATTCGGTATCGCCCCGTTTGGGGCGCCATTATCGGCCGGGCGCAAAGTTTAGCGCCTGACGCTAATTATCGCCTCCGACTGTAAACTTGGCTTCTATCGCCCCTGGAGGTGATTGGAGCGCTAAATCAGGCACTGTCTTAAGGCGCTAAGGCCGAGGAGCGAGGCGCTACTGCAGAGCGCTGGCAAAGCTCATGTGACGGCGGCCAGCGATGGAACACAGACACACTGGTGCCGGCCAGTTCTTAAAGTGAGGGTCGATCTTGCTCTCCATCCACACCCTGCTCATTGCAGCCTTGAATCTCGGCCTGGAGAGACCTGTACATCAAATCTGCTGGAAAGAACAAAGGAGAGGCCCAGGGAAAGAGCTCAGAGTGCAGCCCCCCACAGTCTCTTCTAAATCGATGCAAGGAAGATCAAATCAAAAAGAACCTGCAAAGTGCTGCTCAGTACCCAAAACTCCTCAACACAGCTTTGAATATCTCCTGCAGTCTCTCTCTCTCTCTCAGAATGCGTGGTGCAAAAATTTCGCCGACAAAAAAAGTCAGGCAGCGGTTGCCTTTAAATAACGTTCCCCCAGTCCCTTCCCGACTACAAAACGCTCCCCTCAACCTGTCGTTGCTAGTGGCAGGCGGTAAGGCAGGGGGCGCCACTCAATATCCGGACCGGGGCACTACCGGGGCGTTGCACACTCGACTGACGTCACGATCTGCCGGCACAGGAGATCGTGGCGGTTGTGTTTAGCGCCACCGCAAAATGTCTAGTCAATTTCGTGAGCGGCGCAAACATCGCCGTGCCCGGGCGCTAGTTGCTTTGTGCCCCGTTAATGCCCTCTTAAGGCGCTAATGGGAGGCGCAAACCAACTGAATTTTTCCCCCAATACATTCTACAGATAGACATTCATACAAGGTTTAAGTCAGTAGTGCAACTCGAAACTCAGATTGGCCAATTCTTCTGCTTCGAGAGATTGTCCCTCGACATCCTGTGTGGTGTTTTGGATCGTCCTCTGGTCGGTCTTGCGGACTATCTCCTCGCTCTTACTAAAATAGTTGGTGTTATACCCTTCTTGCTGATGCAAAGCAAGATTCCAGTACCTTTCCAGGCTTTCTCGTTCCCATGGTTTAAAACAAGTTGAAACTACAGCATCTGATGTTTACAACAGTTTATCACAGACCATCAAGGACTTGCAGGAGTCGGAGCTATCTTATCTTTAACCTTCTTGACAGTCTGCTGAAGAAGACCTTTCAAGTGGGGCCAACTTACGCAGCATGCTGCCTTGAACTGTCAGTTTAACAGTTCCTTTGTGTAATTAATACTTTTTAAAATTAATTCATGGGATCTAAGCGTCGCTGGCAAACCAGCAATTATTGCCCATCCTTAATTGCCCTTGAGAAGGTGGTGGTGAGCCGCGTTCTTGAACTGCTGCAGTCCGTGTGGTGAAGGTACTCCCACAGTGCTGTTAGGGAGGGAGTTCCAGGATTTTGACCCAGCAACGATGAAGGATCGGCCGATAATGTCCAAGTCAGGATGGTGTGTGACTTGGAGGGGAACTTGGAGGTGGTGGTGTTCCCATGTGCCTGCTGCCCTTGTCCTTCTAGGTGGTCGAGGTCGTGGGTTTGGGAGGTGCTGCCGAAGAAGCCTTGGTGAGTTGCTGCAGTGCATCTTGTAGATGGTACACACTGCAGCCACGGTGCGCTGGTGGTGGAGGAAGTGAATGTTTAAGGTGGTGGATGGGGTGCCAATCAAGTGGGCTGCTTTGTCCTGGATGGTGTCGAGTTCCTTGAGTGTTGTTGGTGCTGCACTCATCCAGGCAAGTGAAGAGTATTCCATCACACTCCTTACTTGTGCCTTGTATATGGTGGAAAGGCTTTGGGGAGTCAGGAGGTGAGACACTCACCACAGAATACCCAGCCTCTGACCTGCTCTTGTTGCCACAGTATTTATGTGGCTGGTCCAGTTAAGTTTCTGGTCAATGGTGACCCCCAGGATGTTAATGGTGGGGGATTCAAAAATGATAATGCCAATGAATGTCAACGGGAGGTGGTTAGGCTCTCTTTTGTTGGAGATGGTCATTGCCTGGCACTTGTGTGGTACAAATGTTACTTGTCACTTATCAGCCAAAGCCTGAATGTCATCCAGGTCTTGCTGCATGTGGGCATGGACTGCTTCACTATCTGAGGAGTTGTGAATGGAACTGAACACTGGGCAATCGTTAGCGAACATCCCCACTTCTGAATTTATGATGGAGGCAAGGTCATTAATGAAGCAGCTGAAGATGGTTGGGCCTAGGACACTGTCCTGAGGAACTCCTGCAGCGATGTCCTGGGGCTGTGATGATTGGCCTTCAACAACCACAACCATCTTCCTTTGTGCTCGGTATGACCCCCTGATTCCCATTGACTTCAGTTTTACTGGGGCTCCTTGATGCCACACTTGGTCAAATGCTGCCTTGATGTCAAGGGCAGTCACTCTCACCCCACCTCTGGAATTTAGCTCCTTTGTCCATGTTTGGACCAAGGCTGTAATGAGGTCGGGAGCCGAGTGGTCCCGGCATCAGTGAGCAGGTTATTGGTGAGTAAGTGCCACTTGATAGCACTGTCGGTGACACCTTCCATCACTTTGCTGATGATTGAGAGTAGACTGATGGGGCAGTAATTTGCCGGATTGGATTTGTCCTCCTTTTTGTGGGCAGAACATACCTGGGCAATTTTCCACATTGTCGGATAGATGCCAGTGTTATAGCTGTACTGGAACAGCTTGGCTAGAGGCGCGGCTAGTTCTGGAGCACAAGTCTTCAGCACGACAGTTAGGATGTTGTTGGGGCTCGCAGCCTTTGCGCTCAACCGTTTCTTGATATCACGTGAAGTGAATCGAATTGACTGAAGACTGGCTTCTGTGGTGGTGGGAACCTCAGGAGGAGACCGAGATGGATCATCCACACTTCTGGCTGAAGATGGTTGCAAATGCTTCAGCTTTGTCTTTTGCCCTCATGTGCTGGACTCCACCATCATTGAGGATGGGGATGTTAATGAAGCCTGCTCCTCCCGTTAGTTGTTTAATGGTCCACCACCATTCATGACTGGATGTGGCAGGGCTGCAGAGCTTTGATCTGATCCGTTGGTTGTGGGATCGCTTAACCCTGTCTACAGCATGTTGCTTCCACTTTTTAACATGCATGTAGTCCTGTGTTGCAGCTTCCCCAGGTTGGCACCTCATTTTCGGGTACGCCTGGTGCTGCTCCTGGCATGCTCTTCTACACTCCTCATTGAACCAGGGTTGCTGGCTTGATGGCGACAGTAGAATGAGGGCCATGAGCAAACTCGGCTCCTTTAGCAGGTTTCTAGCCAACCCGTTCAGTTTCCTTAAAAGTGCTATTAGTTCCTACCGAAAAGACTGAGTTCTGCTCAGGCAATCAATCAAACGAACTTTAATGAAACAACAGGTTTTAACAAGAAACTGCAGGACGTCGAATACCGGTCTGCTCTCTTCAGTGGCTCCACGAGGACTGCTGGGGCCGTTCCCTGGCTGACGTCATGACGTCATGACATTCTTCCCGCCAGTGAGGGATCACGTGATGGACGGCATGACGTCATCACGTTTTGACCGCGCTGTTAAAGTGACCGCGCTCTGCTCAGTTAAACAGTACAGATAAAGATACAGACACCGGTGTGGCTAACATGCTGTTAAAGGAATTATGTACAAACGATCTGAGTCCTTTGGTGGCTCCGCCACAGTATTTTGATTTGATATTGAAAAGTCCAAAACCTTTCACAAAGATGCTGGAGTAACATCAGTTAGTCTGGCCATGACAGTAGATTCATAGACAGACTTTGACTCAGATATGCCAAAAACCCAATACTTTCATTCAGAAACCTGTGCGATGAACAGTCCAGAAGGCTGGTTAACAAAATTGAGGCTCATGGAATAGGTGGGTCAGTGGCAGCTTGGATAAGGAATTGGCTTAAGAACAGAAAACAGCGAGTTGTGCTAAATGGTTGTTTTTCAGACTGGAGAATGGTAGACACTGGTGTTCCCCAAGGGTCAGTGCTGGGGTCACTGCTTTTTTTGATATATATAAATGACCTGGATATTGGAATACAGAGAAGAATTTCTAAATTTGCCGATGACACCAAACTTTGGGGTGTGGCAAACAGTGATGGTGATATCAATCGACTGCAACAGGACACAGAAAGGCTAGCAGAATGGGCAGACAAGTGGCAGGTGGAATTTAATACAGAGAAGTGTGAGGTGATGCATTTTGGCAGAAGGAACAGGGAGAGGCAATATACACTTAATGGCACAGTTTTAAAGAGTGTGCAGGGACAGAGGGACCTGGGAGTTAATGTGCATAGGTCCCTGAAGGTGGCGGGACATATTGAGAGTGGTTAGCAAAGCATATGGGATCTTGGGCTTCATAAATTGAGGTATTGAGTACAAAAGTAGAGAAGTTATGCTGAACCTTTATAAAGCGCTGGTTAGGCCACAACTGGAGTATTGCGTCCAGTTCTGGTCACCACACTTTAGGAAGGATGTGAAGGCCCTTGAGAGGGTGCAGAGGAGATTTACCAGAATGGTTCTGGGGATGGGGGATCTTAGCTACAAGGACAGGTTGGAGAAGCTGGATTTGTTTTCATTAGAGCAAAGGAGGTTGAGGGGTGATTTGATAGAGGTGTACAAGATTATGACGGGTTTGGATAGGCTAGACAGGGAAAGGCAGTTCCCACTAGTTGATGGTACAAGGACTAGGGGTCACAGATTTAAGGTTTTGGGCAAGAGATACAGGGGGGATGTGAGGAAAAACTTTTTTACGCAGCGAGTGGTGAGGACCTGGAACTCGCTGCCGACGGAAGTGGTGGAAGCGGAGACACTGAATGTTTTCAAGGGGAGACTGGATAGGTACTTGAGGGCAATAAACTTGCAGGGTTACGGGGATAGAGCAGGGAATGGGACTGACTGGGTTGCTCTACAGAGAGCCGGCACGGGCTCGATGGGCCGAATGGCCTCCTTTTGTGCCGTTATGACTCTATGGCCTAGAAATTCAGTATAGCCACGTTTGGGGCGCTACAGCTGGGCGTTCGCGAAATTTTGTGACCGGCGCAACTTAGCGCCACCTTCGCCGATATTCAGTTGCATCGCCCCAAGAGGTTGCTGCTGCGCTAAAGCAGGAGATGCACGACTATCATTAGGCGCTAAGCCGGTGATCCGGGGCGCTAACACCGAGGGCGGGCGCAGCGCAGGTGCGGCGAGTTGCTGATTGAAGGCAGACAGTCAGGCGCCGGTCAGCTCTTAAAGGGGGAGGGTGGAATTGTTTGACTGGCACGTCTTGCACACTGCAGCCCTGAAGCAAGGCCTGACCATTGCTGGTTCATCATTTCTACGCCCAGGACCACGGAGAAGGCTGCTGTTCTTCCAAATCCCATTGCACGCTCTTGCTGCTTGTCCAGGGTCATGGGGAAGGAGATGTACTGACGTCTCCTTCTGAAAAGGGCATTGGTCACCTGGCGGATGCAGCAATGTACTGCGAACTGGGAGATGTTGGCAATGTCCCCAGTAGCGGATTGGAAGGAGCCGGTGGTGTTAGATCCGTGTATCTTGATGTTGTGTGTCCTTCAATAACTAGACAAGAGACTGCAGGGAACAATCAACAGGTGTTTACTGGATGAGGGTTACTCTAAAACTAACTGTACCGATCCCTACTCAGGGTTTATATACAGGTGTGGTCACTGCCGGTACTACAGTATACAGGAGCTGTTAAAAAGTAGTTCTCCCCTTAAAGGTACATACACTACAATTCCTCCCCTTTTAGATTAACAGTACCATAACATTAATTTAACAATTAAATATCAACTAATTACAATTAACACTTTTAACATGCAACATTAACTGAAAATAGTCTATTTATAAATTCAGTCTTTGGGGCGGCTTCCTGATCCTTTCTGGATAGCGCCTTTCCTGAGTGTCTTGCTCTTGGTGCGGAGGTGATTCTGGCCCCCTGTCGTCGGTTGGTTCATCAGCTTCCGATGCTACTGTTTCTGGGGTAGATGCTATCTGTATGTCGGGTTCATTACCAGGTACGTATGGGCGAGACATGGGGTTGACTCGTTCCTGTGACTCCAGGATCTGGTCAACATGGCGTCTCACAATGTTCTCCCCAACATCCACTGTGTACATTAATGGCCCCTGCCGTGTGCATATCGTTCCTGGTTGCCATTTCTCTGTTCGGTAGTCGCGGGCCAAGACTGGTTGCCCTACATTGAAGCTCCTTGTAGGCTTCTCATTGATGTGCTGGAATTGCTTATTCTCAACATCTCTTCGTACATTTGGTCTGAGCAAATCCATATGAGATCTCAACCTTCGGTTAAAGAACATCATGCCCGGGGTCTGGTTGGTGACTGCATGTGTCGCATTTCTGTAGGCTAACAGGAAATTGTCCACCTTATGCTGCAGTGGAATGTCGTCATCGCACATGGCCCTTACTGCTTTTTTAAAGGTTTGTACGAACCTCTCAGCCAATTCATTTGTGGCTGGATGATACGGGGCGGATGTGTAATGCTTTACCCCATTCCTTTTCATAAATCTTCGAAACTCCTCGGATACAAACTGTGGTCCATTATCAGAGCAAATCTGCTCTGGCAAGCCGTTCCTGGCAAATATGGTCCGTAGGACTGCAATAGTTTTCTCTGTGGTAGTGGAGGACATTTTGATCACCTCAGGTCATTTCGAGTGCGCATCCACGGTTATTAAAAACATTGAGTCCATGAATGGACCAGCAAAATCAATATGCACCCGTTGCCATGAAGAGGAGGCCCACTCCCATGGGTGTAGAGGGGCATGTGGTGGTGCATTTTGGACCTTCTGGCATCCTGAGCAGCTCTTTGTCAGGTCCTCGATTTGCTGATCGATCCCCGGCCACCACACATAAGCCCTAGCAAGGCTTTTCATTTTCACCCCTCCCAGATGGCCTTCGTGAAGCTCATTGAGCACTCTCTCCCTTAACTTGGGTGGAATTACCACTCGGGATCCACACATCAAGGTCCCCTGGCATACTGACAGCTGTTCTCTTATGGATGAGAATGCTGGCAACAGTGAGTCGCCATGTGTTGGCCATCCCTTCACCGTCAAGTCATATACCCGAGACAGTGTCAGGTCATTTCGGGTCTCCTTCTCTATATCAGCGTTAGTTACTGGCAACCGTTCAATTATAGTCGAATGAAATATTTTGACAGGGTCCACTGCTGGTGCTTCCTCCGCAGTAGGCAGTGGCAGGCATGATAGCCCATCAGCGTTTCCATGCTGTTTCGTGCCCTTATACTCGATTTCATATTGGTTCGCCCCTAGAAAAAGGGACCATCTTTGTAGCCGTTGCGCGGTCATCACCGGAACGCCCTTCTTTGGATTAAAGATGGAGACAAGTGGTTGGTGGTCAGTCAGCAAGGTGAACTTCTGCCCGTGCAGATAGTGGTTGAACTTTTTCACTCCCCACACTAGGCTGAGGGCCTCCCTGTCAATCTGGGCGTAGTTACGCTCGGCTGAGGTTAGTGATCGTGACGCAAAGGCTATTGGCCTCTCTGAGCCGTCCGAGAATTTGTGCGACAGCACCGCTCCAATACCATAGGGTGATGCATCACACGCCAACCGAATTGGTAGTGCTGGGTTGAAATGAGCCAACACCTCTTTTGATGTGATCAATTCCTTGCTCTTCTGGAAAGCTCGTTTACATTCGTCATTCCACTTCCATGGTACCACTGTTTGCAGTAGGGTGTTCAGTGGGTGTAGTACTGTAGACAAATTCGGCAAGAACTTATGGTAGTAGTTCACCAGCCCGAGGAACGACCTCAGTTGTGACACATTTTCCGGTGCTGGAGCCTTGACTACTGCCTCAATCTTCTCAGGGGACTTATGTAACCCCTCTTCATCAATAACGTGGCCACAATACGAGATCTGCTTCTGGAAAAACTCGCATTGGTGGCGATTAGCTCGGAGCCCATATTCCTTCAATCTAGTGAGCACCTGCTCCAGGTTGGCGAGGTGATCACTGTCATTTTTGCCCGTGACCAGGATGTCATCCAAATAACACTGGGTCCCTGGAATCCCTTGCAGGACTTGATCCATTGCCCTTTGCCAAATAGCCGGAGCTGATGCTACCCCGAACACCAGCCGGTTGTATTGGTAGAGACCTTTATGAGTGTTGATCGTGAGGTACTGTTTCGAGGCTTCTTCTACCTCCATTTGCAGGTACGCCTGGGCCAGATCAATCTTAGTGAAGCGTTTCCCTCCAGATAGCGAGGCAAAAATATCTTCAATCCGCGGAAGCGGATATTGTACAGTGTGAAGGACTGGGTTCACTGTCACCTTAAAGTCCCCACAGATGCGAACCTTCTTTGGTTCCCCAGGCGTATTACTCAACGACCTCTTCATTACAGGAACGATGGGTGTAGCCCACTCACTCCAGTGCACTTTGGACAGTACTCCTGAACGTTCCAAACCTTCCAGCTCTGCTTCGACGGCTGGGCGGATCGCATAAGGTACCGGTCTGGCCTTAAAAAACTTTGGGCTTGCATTTTCCTCTATTTTGATCGTCGCTGTTATGCCTTTTAGTGTTCCGAGTTCCTCCGAGTTAGCATTTTTGATAGTCGTCCAGGTGTGACGTCGTCATCCTTTTTGGCATCTACAGTCAGTGCTTGTATGGAATGCCAATCTAGCTGTATCTTCCGGATCCATTCACGTCCTAGTAGTGGTGGTCCTCTCTCTGGCAATACATATAGGTCCATTTTTGGTGTTTCCTTGCCGTTATATATAACGTTCACCCTTATTTTTCCTTTGGGGTAGACTTTTTGCCCCGTTTACGTCTTCAAGACAATCTCTGTATCTCTCAAGGGTATATGTGAGAATAGCCGCTTGTAGTCCCTTCGGTTTATGACTGTTAGGGCTGATCCTGTGTCCAATTCCATTTTCACTTGGACTCCGGCTATCTTGAGCGTGACCCAGATAGTTTGGTGATCCTCCATTTTGATCACATTATGTAGTTTCAGACAACCCAGCTCCTTGCTTCCGGAGTCTGTATCACTTTTCTGTTCGTCTGAACTACTCTCTGTCACCTTATGTACCTTTTTGTACTTCTCCTGTGGAGATTTCTTGCTGCTGGTTTTCTTTCCCGACCTGCAGACTCTTGCTATGTGTCCTACTTTTCCACACTGTCTGCACACTTGGTCCTTGAACCAGCAATCCTTCTGGTCGTGTTTTGTTCTGCCGCAGCGATAGCACTTCACTGTTCCGTATGACATTTCATTTGTGCCATATTCTTGCGGTCTCCGTTGTATCTCTGCCGCGCCCCGTGCTGCTGCTTCGTGTGATACTGCCATGCTGAAAGCCTTGTCCAGCGTAAGATCCTTTTCTGATAGAAGCCGTTTCTGGGTTCCTTCACTTTGAAGCCCACACACAAACTTGTCCCTTAAAGTATCTGCTAGTCCCGTTCCAAACTGGCAGTGTTTCGATAGCTTACGCAGTTCCATTAAATACTCAGCATTACTTTCATCTTTATGCTGGTTCCTTTTGTGAAACTTAAATCTTTCTGCTATCAGCAGCGGTGTGGGGTTTAAGTGGTCCTGTAAGATTGACACTATGTTTTCAAAATCCTTTTCCACTGGCTTCTCTGGGGTTACTAGGTTTCGCAGTAAGCCATACGTTTTTGCACCCATTGAATTCAACAATACCAGCGCTTTCCTGCCATCTGGCACTTCATTCGCCTTGCAGTACACTTCTATGCGTTCGACATATGTCGTCCAATCTTCGACTTCATTGTCGAACGCTGTGATACTGCCGCTCTTCGGCATTTTTGGGTGTGGTTAGACTGGCACAAAATGGCGTCTCCCGCGCTCTCCCTTCTTCTCCGCTGTGGCTCAAAATGGCGTCTCCCGCGCTCTCCCTTCTTCTCCGCTGTGGCTCAAAATGGCATCTCCCGCGCTCTCCCTTCTTCTCTGCTGCGGCTCAAAATGGCGTCTCCCGCACTCTCCCTTCTTCCCCGCTGACGCTGCTCAGCCCTTGAACACTGGCTGCGCTCTGCACGTTTTCCTGCGCACCTCTCTCTCTCGTTGATGCTGCTTGGCCCTTGAACACCGGCTGCGCCCTGCTCTCTCTCTTTGACGCCGCTCGGTCCTGAACACCGGCTGTGCCCTGTGCGCTCTACCCTCTCTCTTCTCCCGTCGACGCCGCTCGGTTCTGAACACCGGCTGCGCCCTGTGCGATCTACCCTTTCTCTTCTCCCGTCGACGCTGCTCGGCGTTTTTCTGTGCCGTCGGTCGGCTCTAGCCGCCGCTGTCCGGGGAGGGTCTGCGCAGTACCTGTTGCCAGCCCGTTTCACTGGACCACCGTGACTGGAGAACCAAGCCCAGCTCTCAACAGCCTCCCCTGCGATGCTCAAGTCTCCGCTGGATGGTCGACGCCCGTGCTTCTGGACTCGGCCTTCTTCTTTCACTGTTCTCCAGGAGCGAATCCCTGGGAGGTGAGGCAGAGTTGCAGGTAGGTTTGAATCTTCTCATCGCCAATGTTAGATCCGTGTATCTTGATGTTGTGTGTCCTTCAATAACTAGACAAGAGACTGCAGGGAACAATCAACAGGTGTTTACTGGATGAGGGTTACTCTAAAACTAACTGTACCGATCCCTACTCAGGGTTTATATACAGGTGTGGTCACTGCCGGTACTACAGTATACAGGAGCTGTTAAAAAGTAGTTCTCCCCTTAAAGGTACATACACTACAATTCCTCCCCTTTTAGATTAACAGTACCATAACATTAATTTAACAATTAAATATCAACTAATTACAATTAACACTTTTAACATGCAACATTAACTGAAAATAGTCTATTTATAAATTCAGTCTTTGGGGCGGCTTCCTGATCCTTTCTGGATAGCGCCTTTCCTGAGTGTCTTGCTCTTGGTGCGGAGGTGATTCTGGCCCCCTGTCGTCGGTTGGTTCATCAGCTTCCGATGCTACTGTTTCTGGGGTAGATGCTATCTGTATGTCGGGTTCATTACCAGGTACGTATGGGCGAGACATGGGGTTGACTCGTTCCTGTGACTCCAGGATCTGGTCAACATGGCGTCTCACAATGTTCTCCCCAACATCCACTGTGTACATTAATGGCCCCTGCCGTGTGCATATCGTTCCTGGTTGCCATTTCTCTGTTCGGTAGTCGCGGGCCAAGACTGGTTGCCCTACATTGAAGCTCCTTGTAGGCTTCTCATTGATGTGCTGGAATTGCTTATTCTCAACATCTCTTCGTACATTTGGTCTGAGCAAATCCATATGAGATCTCAACCTTCGGTTAAAGAACATCATGCCCGGGGTCTGGTTGGTGACTGCATGTGTCGCATTTCTGTAGGCTAACAGGAAATTGTCCACCTTATGCTGCAGTGGAATGTCGTCATCGCACATGGCCCTTACTGCTTTTTTAAAGGTTTGTACGAACCTCTCAGCCAATTCATTTGTGGCTGGATGATACGGGGCGGATGTGTAATGCTTTACCCCATTCCTTTTCATAAATCTTCGAAACTCCTCGGATACAAACTGTGGTCCATTATCAGAGCAAATCTGCTCTGGCAAGCCGTTCCTGGCAAATATGGTCCGTAGGACTGCAATAGTTTTCTCTGTGGTAGTGGAGGACATTTTGATCACCTCAGGTCATTTCGAGTGCGCATCCACGGTTATTAAAAACATTGAGTCCATGAATGGACCAGCAAAATCAATATGCACCCGTTGCCATGAAGAGGAGGCCCACTCCCATGGGTGTAGAGGGGCATGTGGTGGTGCATTTTGGACCTTCTGGCATCCTGAGCAGCTCTTTGTCAGGTCCTCGATTTGCTGATCGATCCCCGGCCACCACACATAAGCCCTAGCAAGGCTTTTCATTTTCACCCCTCCCAGATGGCCTTCGTGAAGCTCATTGAGCACTCTCTCCCTTAACTTGGGTGGAATTACCACTCGGGATCCACACATCAAGGTCCCCTGGCATACTGACAGCTGTTCTCTTATGGATGAGAATGCTGGCAACAGTGAGTCGCCATGTGTTGGCCATCCCTTCACCGTCAAGTCATATACCCGAGACAGTGTCAGGTCATTTCGGGTCTCCTTCTCTATATCAGCGTTAGTTACTGGCAACCGTTCAATTATAGTCGAATGAAATATTTTGACAGGGTCCACTGCTGGTGCTTCCTCCGCAGTAGGCAGTGGCAGGCATGATAGCCCATCAGCGTTTCCATGCTGTTTCGTGCCCTTATACTCGATTTCATATTGGTTCGCCCCTAGAAAAAGGGACCATCTTTGTAGCCGTTGCGCGGTCATCACCGGAACGCCCTTCTTTGGATTAAAGATGGAGACAAGTGGTTGGTGGTCAGTCAGCAAGGTGAACTTCTGCCCGTGCAGATAGTGGTTGAACTTTTTCACTCCCCACACTAGGCTGAGGGCCTCCCTGTCAATCTGGGCGTAGTTACGCTCGGCTGAGGTTAGTGATCGTGACGCAAAGGCTATTGGCCTCTCTGAGCCGTCCGAGAATTTGTGCGACAGCACCGCTCCAATACCATAGGGTGATGCATCACACGCCAACCGAATTGGTAGTGCTGGGTTGAAATGAGCCAACACCTCTTTTGATGTGATCAATTCCTTGCTCTTCTGGAAAGCTCGTTTACATTCGTCATTCCACTTCCATGGTACCACTGTTTGCAGTAGGGTGTTCAGTGGGTGTAGTACTGTAGACAAATTCGGCAAGAACTTATGGTAGTAGTTCACCAGCCCGAGGAACGACCTCAGTTGTGACACATTTTCCGGTGCTGGAGCCTTGACTACTGCCTCAATCTTCTCAGGGGACTTATGTAACCCCTCTTCATCAATAACGTGGCCACAATACGAGATCTGCTTCTGGAAAAACTCGCATTGGTGGCGATTAGCTCGGAGCCCATATTCCTTCAATCTAGTGAGCACCTGCTCCAGGTTGGCGAGGTGATCACTGTCATTTTTGCCCGTGACCAGGATGTCATCCAAATAACACTGGGTCCCTGGAATCCCTTGCAGGACTTGATCCATTGCCCTTTGCCAAATAGCCGGAGCTGATGCTACCCCGAACACCAGCCGGTTGTATTGGTAGAGACCTTTATGAGTGTTGATCGTGAGGTACTGTTTCGAGGCTTCTTCTACCTCCATTTGCAGGTACGCCTGGGCCAGATCAATCTTAGTGAAGCGTTTCCCTCCAGATAGCGAGGCAAAAATATCTTCAATCCGCGGAAGCGGATATTGTACAGTGTGAAGGACTGGGTTCACTGTCACCTTAAAGTCCCCACAGATGCGAACCTTCTTTGGTTCCCCAGGCGTATTACTCAACGACCTCTTCATTACAGGAACGATGGGTGTAGCCCACTCACTCCAGTGCACTTTGGACAGTACTCCTGAACGTTCCAAACCTTCCAGCTCTGCTTCGACGGCTGGGCGGATCGCATAAGGTACCGGTCTGGCCTTAAAAAACTTTGGGCTTGCATTTTCCTCTATTTTGATCGTCGCTGTTATGCCTTTTAGTGTTCCGAGTTCCTCCGAGTTAGCATTTTTGATAGTCGTCCAGGTGTGACGTCGTCATCCTTTTTGGCATCTACAGTCAGTGCTTGTATGGAATGCCAATCTAGCTGTATCTTCCGGATCCATTCACGTCCTAGTAGTGGTGGTCCTCTCTCTGGCAATACATATAGGTCCATTTTTGGTGTTTCCTTGCCGTTATATATAACGTTCACCCTTATTTTTCCTTTGGGGTAGACTTTTTGCCCCGTTTACGTCTTCAAGACAATCTCTGTATCTCTCAAGGGTATATGTGAGAATAGCCGCTTGTAGTCCCTTCGGTTTATGACTGTTAGGGCTGATCCTGTGTCCAATTCCATTTTCACTTGGACTCCGGCTATCTTGAGCGTGACCCAGATAGTTTGGTGATCCTCCATTTTGATCACATTATGTAGTTTCAGACAACCCAGCTCCTTGCTTCCGGAGTCTGTATCACTTTTCTGTTCGTCTGAACTACTCTCTGTCACCTTATGTACCTTTTTGTACTTCTCCTGTGGAGATTTCTTGCTGCTGGTTTTCTTTCCCGACCTGCAGACTCTTGCTATGTGTCCTACTTTTCCACACTGTCTGCACACTTGGTCCTTGAACCAGCAATCCTTCTGGTCGTGTTTTGTTCTGCCGCAGCGATAGCACTTCACTGTTCCGTATGACATTTCATTTGTGCCATATTCTTGCGGTCTCCGTTGTATCTCTGCCGCGCCCCGTGCTGCTGCTTCGTGTGATACTGCCATGCTGAAAGCCTTGTCCAGCGTAAGATCCTTTTCTGATAGAAGCCGTTTCTGGGTTCCTTCACTTTGAAGCCCACACACAAACTTGTCCCTTAAAGTATCTGCTAGTCCCGTTCCAAACTGGCAGTGTTTCGATAGCTTACGCAGTTCCATTAAATACTCAGCATTACTTTCATCTTTATGCTGGTTCCTTTTGTGAAACTTAAATCTTTCTGCTATCAGCAGCGGTGTGGGGTTTAAGTGGTCCTGTAAGATTGACACTATGTTTTCAAAATCCTTTTCCACTGGCTTCTCTGGGGTTACTAGGTTTCGCAGTAAGCCATACGTTTTTGCACCCATTGAATTCAACAATACCAGCGCTTTCCTGCCATCTGGCACTTCATTCGCCTTGCAGTACACTTCTATGCGTTCGACATATGTCGTCCAATCTTCGACTTCATTGTCGAACGCTGTGATACTGCCGCTCTTCGGCATTTTTGGGTGTGGTTAGACTGGCACAAAATGGCGTCTCCCGCGCTCTCCCTTCTTCTCCGCTGTGGCTCAAAATGGCGTCTCCCGCGCTCTCCCTTCTTCTCCGCTGTGGCTCAAAATGGCATCTCCCGCGCTCTCCCTTCTTCTCTGCTGCGGCTCAAAATGGCGTCTCCCGCACTCTCCCTTCTTCCCCGCTGACGCTGCTCAGCCCTTGAACACTGGCTGCGCTCTGCACGTTTTCCTGCGCACCTCTCTCTCTCGTTGATGCTGCTTGGCCCTTGAACACCGGCTGCGCCCTGCTCTCTCTCTTTGACGCCGCTCGGTCCTGAACACCGGCTGTGCCCTGTGCGCTCTACCCTCTCTCTTCTCCCGTCGACGCCGCTCGGTTCTGAACACCGGCTGCGCCCTGTGCGATCTACCCTTTCTCTTCTCCCGTCGATGCTGCTCGGCGTTTTTCTGTGCCGTCGGTCGGCTCTAGCCGCCGCTGTCCGGGGAGGGTCTGCGCAGTACCTGTTGCCAGCCCGTTTCACTGGACCACCGTGACTGGAGAACCAAGCCCAGCTCTCAACAGCCTCCCCTGCGATGCTCAAGTCTCCGCTGGATGGTCGACGCCCGTGCTTCTGGACTCGGCCTTCTTCTTTCACTGTTCTCCAGGAGCGAATCCCTGGGAGGTGAGGCAGAGTTGCAGGTAGGTTTGAATCTTCTCATCGCCAATGTTAGATCCGTGTATCTTGATGTTGTGTGTCCTTCAATAACTAGACAAGAGACTGCAGGGAACAATCAACAGGTGTTTACTGGATGAGGGTTACTCTAAAACTAACTGTACAGATCCCTACTCAGGGCTTATATACAGGTGTGGTCACTGCCGGTACTACAATATACAGGAGCTGTAAAAAGTAGTTCTCCCCTTAAAGGCACATACACTACAGGTGGCATAGAAGTTGAGAGCCACCGTCACCTTCACTGCCACTGACAGAGACGTCCTGCTCCTCAGCTGTGGCTGCAGATCTCTGCGAAGCAGGTGGCAGATCTCAGTGACCACCTCCCTTCTGAATTGCAGCCTCCAAACACACTGCTCCTCAGACATGTTCAGATATGAGAACTGCTGGTGGTATACCCTTGGTGGGTAAGGCCTCCTTTGCCAACGCCTGTTGGCCCTTCTCCATCTGGCCATGACGGGCACTCTCTCACGGCGTCTCTGAGCCCCTTGAATGCAATGCAGTAAGCCAACATCTCCACCCATTGCAGCCCCCATTAGATGTATCGACTCAAGGCTATGGCACTGAAAGTGAAATCCAAGTGCAAAGCTCTGGCCTGAAGCCACGAGTACCTGTGCGAGTGTTGAGCCAAAGCAGAAAGCTCTCTGCCTTTGTCTCTCTCCAAATATCTCTCTCTCATACAGAAGGATTGGCACAAAATGGCTGCCACTTATAATGCAGGAGGAGTCCCCTTTAAATAGCGCTCCCCGCGCCCCGAAGCGACTGGAAACCGTTCTCCTCCACCAGTCGCTGGGGGCACCAGGCGCAAAGAAGGGCGGCGCCACTGAATTTCCGGTTCGGGGCGCACAAAGGGCGTTGCACCATGAAATGACGTCAGGATCTGCGCGCGGGATTTCGCGAGAGGCGCAGATCGCGCCGCGTTCGGGCGCTAGCCGCTTAGCGCCCCACTTCTCCTCCTCCTAAGGCGCTAGCGGCTGGCGCAAACAACTGAATTTCTAGGCCTATGACTCAAAAGCAAGATAAAGATACCATGGACTCCCTCCATTCTGCTTCATGTACAGCCCAGTGTGTGATAACAAATGGAATCTGGCAGTGTGTGCAGCTGTGTGTGAGAACATTGGAAATTCTACTCTCCAACTCCTGAGGCTGGTTAGTTTAAAGATTTAAATACAGTTCAGTTTGGATTCAATTCAAGTGCTTAAACAGAGGTAGTCCAGCAGCGCCCGTCAGAGCGAACATATGGGCAATGACAGACAGGAAAAGATCCTGTGATCACCATATATACACTGCACCCCACCCGAAAACCTGTGATCACCATATATACATCCCACCCCACCCGAAACCCTGTGATCACCATATATACACTCCACCCCACCCGAAACCCCGTGGTCACCATATATACTATATACACTCCACCCCACCCGAAACCCTGTGATCACCATATATACATTCCACCCCACCCGAAACACTGTGATCACCATATATACACTGCACCCCACCCGAAACCCTGTGATCACCATATATACACTGCACCCCACCCGAAACGCCGTGATCACCATATATACACTGCACCCCACCCGAAACACTGTGATCACCATATATACACTGCACCCCACCCGAAACCCCGTGATCACCATATATACACTGCACCCCACCCGAAACACTGTGATCACCATATATACACTCCACCTCACCCGAAACCCCGTGATCACCATATATACACTCCACCCCACCCGAAACACTGTGATCACCATATATACACTCCACCTCACCGGAAACCCTGGGGTCACCATATATACACTCCACCCCACCCGAAACCCCGTGGTCACCATATATACTATATACACTCCACCCCACCCGAAACCCTGTGATCACCATATATACACTCCACCCCACCCGAAACCCTGTGATCACCATATATACACCCCACCCCACCCGAAACCCTGTGATCACCATATATACACTGCACCCCACCCGAAACCCAGGGATCACCATATATACACTCCACCCCACCCGAAACACTGTGATCACCATATATACACTCCACCCCACCCGAAACACTGTGATCACCATATATACACTCCGCCTCACCCGAAACCCTGTGATCACCATATATACACTGCACCCCACCCGAAACCCTGGGATCACCATATATACACTCCGCCTCACCCGAAACCCTGTGATCACCATATATACACTCCACCCCACCCGAAAACCTGTAATCGCCATATATACACTCCACCTCACCCGAAACCCTGTGATCACCATATATACACCCCACCCCACCCGAAACCCTGTGATCACCATATATACACTCCGCCCCACCCGAAACCCTGTGTTCACCATATATACACTCCATCTCACCCGAAACCCCGTGATCACCATATATACACTCCACCCCACCCGAAACCCTGTGATCACCATATATACACTCCACCCCACCCGAAATACTGGGATCACCATATATACACCTAACTCACAGCAACTCAGGCAGGTAAGGGGACCCCAGGGTCAGTGTTGGAGAAGCCTCATCCTTTGTCCTTATCCAACAGATATGAGGCTCTTGCCGCCTATGTGGATGAGGGCAGAGTCTGCAGGGTAGATGAGCAAAATGACCACAATCAAATAGGAAATTCAGAAGAAACATTTTTACTGAATTTAAATAAAGGAAACTATGATGGTCTAAGGCGCGAGTTGGGTAGGATTGATTGGGGAATGTCACTCAAAGGGTTGACAGTGGATAGGCAATGGCAAGCATTCAAAGAATGCATGGATGAACTACAGAAATTGTTCATCCCAGTATGGCATAAAAATAAAACAAAAAGGTGACTCAACCATGGCTAACAAGGGAAATTAGGGATAGCATAAGATCCAAGGAGAGGGCATATAAATTGGCCAGAAAAAGCAGTAAACCTGAGGATTGGGAGCAGTTTAGGATTCAACAAAGGAGGACAAAGGGATTAATTAAGAAGGGGAAAATAGAATATGAGAGTAAGCTTGCCGGGAACATAAAAAGCTTTTATAGATATGTGACGAGAAAAAGATTGGTGAAGTTAAACGTAGGTCCCTTGCAGTCAGAATCAGGGGAATTTATAATGGGTAACAAAGAAATGGCAGACCAATTAAATACATATTTTGGTTCTGTCTTCACAAAGGAGGACACAAATAATCTCCCAGAGATGTCGGGGAACATAGGGTCTGATGAAGGGTAGGAACTGAAAGAAATCAGTATTTGTAAGGAAATGGTGTTAAAGAAATTGATGGGACTGAAGGCCGATAAATCCCCAGGGCCTGATAATCTACATGCTAGGGTAATTAAGGAAGTGGCCCTAGAAATAGTAGATGCATTGCTGATCATCTTCCAACATTCGATGGAATCTGGAACAGTACCCATGGATTGGAGGGTAGCTAATGTAACCCCACTATTCAAAAAAGGTGGTAGGGAGAAAACGGGGAATTACAGACCGGTAAGCCTGATGTCGGTAGTGGGGAAAATGCTAGAGTCCATTATAAAGGATGTAATAGCTGAGCACTTGGAAAACAGTGACAGGATCGGACAAAGTCAACATGGATTTACAAAAGGTAAATCGTGCTTGACTAATCTACTGGAATTTTTTGAGGATGTAACTGGTAAAATAGATAAGGGAGAACCAGTGGATGTGGTATATCTGGACTTTCAGAAGGCTTTCGATAAGGTCCCGCATAAGAGGTTAGCGTGTAAAGTTAAGGCACATGGGATTGGGGGCAAGGTATTGACTTGGATAGAAAACTGGTTGGCAGACAGAAAGCAAAGAGTTGGAATAAACGGGTCTTTTTCCGAGTGGCAGGCAGTGACTAGTGGGGTACCACGGCGATCGGTCCTTGGACCCCAGCTATTCACAATATATATTAATGATCTAGAAGAGGGAACTAGATGTAATATCTCCAAATTTGCAGACGACACAAAGCTGGGTGGGCGTGTGTGCTGTGAGGAGGATGCCGAGAAACTCCAGGATGATTTGGACAGGTTGGGTGACTGGGCAGAAGCATGGCAGATGAAATATAATGTGGATAAATGTGAGATTGTCCATTTTGGTGGCAAAAACAGGAAGGCAGATTATTTTCTGAATAGCAATAGATTGGGCGAAGGGGAAGTGCAACGAGACCTGGGTGTTCTTGTGCACCAGTCGCTGAAGGTAAGCATGCAGGTGCAGCAGGCGGTTAAGAAGGCAAATGGTATGTTGGCCTTCGTAGCGAGAGGCTTTGAGTACAGGAACAAGGATGTCTTGCTGCAGTTGTACAGGGCCTTGGTGAGACCACATCTTGAGTATTGTGTGCAGTTTTGGTCGCCTTATCTGAGGAAGGATGTTCTTGCCATGGAAGGAGTTCAGCGAAGATTCACCAGGCTGATACCTGGGATGGCAGGAATGATGTATGAGGAGAGATTGGTTCGATTGGGCTTGTACTCGCTGGAGTTTAGAAGAATGAGAGGGGATCTCATTGAAACTTATAAAATTCTGACAGGGCTGGACAGACTAGATGCAGGAAGGATGTTCCCGATGGTCAGGGAGTCCAGAACCAGGGGTCACAGTCTAAGGATAAAGGGTATGCCATTTAGGACAGAAATGAGGAGGAATTTCTTCACCCAGAGAGTGGTGAACCTGTGGAATTCTCTTCCACAGAAGGCAGTGGAGGCCAATTCATTAAATATATTCAAGAAGGAGTTGGATATATTCCTTAAGGCTAAAGGGATCAAGGGGTATGGGGAGAAAGCAGGGACCGGGTACTGAATTTGGATGATCAGCCATGATCACATTGAATGGCAGAGCGGGCTCGAGGGGCCGAATGGCCTACTCCTGCTCCTATCTTCTATGTTTTTATGTTTCTACGTTACCGAGAGAGTGGTGAGAATATGGTACTCGTAACCACAGGGAGTGGTTGAAGCGAATAGTATAGATGCATTTAAGGGGAGGCTGGACAAGCATATGAGGGAGAAGGGAATCGAGGGTTCTGCTGATAGATTTAGATGAGGAAAGACGGGAGGAGGCTCGAGTGGAGCATAAACACCGGCATGGACTGGTTGGGCCGAATGGACTGTTTCTGTGCCGTATATCCTATGGAATCCTATGTAACAATTTGGGCATAAAGAAACAGGCCTAGAAATTGAGTGGGCTTAGCGCCCATTTTGCGGCGCTAGAGGGCATTGCGCTGGACTTACAGCCGGTTTTGAAATTGACTAGGGCCCAACATCGGCGTTACACCGGTAGCGCTGCGCCGGCCCCGATGACGTCGTCGGTGTGCGCAGTGTCCCGGTTGCCGTGGTGACGGGCCCCAGCACCGAAATTCAGTTGCGGCCGCCTCGCCCGTGGCAGCCGCAACTAAGACTCTGGCAACAGAGTCTTACACGACTTTGCGCCGGCGCATAAAGGTGGAGCGGCGGCCGGCCGCTTTCCCGCCGGCCGCCTGCCCGCACCTCCCTCCCCGGACTCCCCCACCGCCCCCCCGCGGAACAGATGCTTCTCGGCTGCGAGCCCGGCACTTCCCCGAGGTGCCGGGCTCATTTTTGTGGCGATTTAACCGGCCAGCGGGCGGGTGCAGGCAGCTCCTCCTTAACTGAAGGAGGAGGCCTGCACTTCCCGAGCCTGCCGCACCGCATCGGGCGCCGCAGCGCCGGAATAGCACCGCAATGCGGCGCGTAGCGCCAGTTTTCAGGCGCAAACAGCCTTCAGTAGCGCCGGCAGCCGTCTGGGCGCGGCGCTACTGAATTTTTGGCGCGCACAGCGCGACTTAGCACCGGCGCTAAATTTCCGGCGTTAAGCCCCGGCGCAGCGCAAACTCAATTTCTAGGCCACTGAGCGCAGTTATTTTTAAATCTGACTTTCTCTTTAAAAACATTTCTACCTCGTCCCTTTAAGTGTTTTTTTCTAGAATGATTGCCTTGACCTGCAGGTGATGCTCCTCCCACTTTCTGTCAAGTTGTGCCACTCTCCAGTTTCAGCCTTGTGACAGAGAGTCAGTGAGCCTCGCTCCCTGGGTATAATCACCTCCGGCTGCAGCAGGAAGCCACACAGCAAGCTGGGTCCCAGTCTCAGTTCCTGGTCCGTGGCCCCGTTTGTTACGTGGCAATTGTTGCACTTGGCCTCCACACCTCAGTAGATTATGGATTTGCCACCTGGTTTACTAATTTTTTTTTTGTTGAAGTCCCAGTCATTTGCAGGGATTTGAAAACAAGGATGAGAATTTTGAAATCGAGGCGTTGCTTAACCGAGAGCCAATGTAGGTCAGCGAGCACAGGGGTGATGGGTGAACGGGACTTGGTGCGAGTTAGGACATGGGCAGCCGAGTTTTGGATCACCTCAAGTTTAGAACATAAGAACATAAGAAATAGGAGCAGGAGTAGGCCAATCGGCCCCTCGAGCCTGCTCCGCCATTCAATAAGATCATGGCTGATCTGATCCTAACTGCCAATCCACTATCACAGAACCATCTCCTGCATCTAACAGAATTTGACACACAAAATAGGAGCAGGATCAGGCTACACGGCCCCTGGGCCCGCTCCGCTACCCACAGGGCCATGACCGATCCGAACCTAGACTCATGTCCAAATTCCTGCCCGCTCCCCGTAACCCTTAATTCCCTTTACTTCCAGGAAACTGTCTATTTCTGTTTTAAATTTATGTAATGATGTAGCTTCTACAGCTTTTTGGGGCAGCATATTCCATGGACCTACCACCCTCTGAGTGAAGTAGTTCCTCCTCATCTCAGTTTTGAAAGAGCAGCCCCTTATTCTAAGACTATGCCCCCTAGTTCTAGTTTCACCCATCATCGGGAACATCTTCCCTGCATCCACCCGATCCAACCCCTTCACAATCTTATATGTTTCAATAAGATCACCTCTAATTCTTCTGAATTCCAATGAGTAGAGTCCCAATCTAATCAACCTCTCCTCATATGTTCATCCCCTCATCCCCGGGATTAACCGAGTGAACCTTCTTTGTACTGACTCGAGAGCAAGTATGTCCTTTCTTAAGTATGGACACCAAAACTGTACGCAGTATTCCAGGTGCGGTCTCACCAATACCTTGTACAACTGAAGCAATACCTCCCTATTTTTATATTCTATCCCCCTAGCAATGAAAGCCAACATTCCATTGGCCTTCTTAATCACTTGCTGCACCTGCATACTAACCTTTTGAGTTTCGTGCACCAGGACCCCCAGATCCCTTTGTACTTCAGTACTTTCCAGTTTCTTGCCATTAAGATAATAACTTGCTCTACGATTTTTCCTGCCAAAGTGCATAACCTCACACTTTCCAGTATTGTATTCCATCTGCCAAATCTCTGCCCACTTACTTAGCCTGTCTATGTCCCCTTGAAGGTTTTTTATGTCCTCCTCACTCACTACTTTCCCCCCCATCTTAGTATCATCTGCAAACTTTGATATGTTACACTCGGTCCCCTCCTCCAAATCGTTAATATAGATTGTAAAGAGTTGGGGACCCAGCACTGACCCCTGCGGAACGCCACTAGTTACTGATTGCCAGTCTGAGAATGAACCATTTATCCCAACTCTCTGCCTTCTGTTAGATAGCCAATCCTCTATCCATGCCAGAATATTACCCCCAATCCCGTGATTTTTTATCTTAAGCAATAATCTTTTGTGTGGCACCTTGTCAAATGCCTTTTGGAAGTCTAAATACACTACGTCCACTGGTTCCCCTTTATCCACCCTATATGTTACTTCCTCAAAGAACTCCAGCAAATTTGTCAAACATGACTTCCCCTTCATAAAACAATGCTGACTTTGTCCTATTAAATTATGATTATCCAAATGTCCTGTTACTGTTTCCTTAATAATGGACTCCAAAATTTTACCTACCACAGATGTTAGGCTAACCGGTCTATAGTTTCCAGCCTTCTGTCTACTGCCCTACAAGTAGTACTTTACCTACAAGTAAACAGCGGAAGGAGCGTATGGCAAACCAAGCACTCCACCCACTCGTCCCTTCAACCACTACCAGCCCCACCTGTGGCAGAGTCTGTAGATCCTGCATAGCACTCATTAGTCACCTTAGAACCTACAATATTAGAGTGGAAGCAAGTCAGCCTCGACTCCGGGGGACTGCCTAAGAAGATTATATGGATTATTCGCTGTGCTGTCCATATTATATGGATTATTCGCTGTGCTGTCTATATTATATGGATTATTCGCTGTACTGTCTATATTATATGGATTATTCGCTGTGCTGTCTATATTATATGGATTATTCGCTGTGCTGTCTATATTATATGGATTATTCGCTGTGCTGTCTATATTATATGGATTATTCGCTGTGCTGTCCATATTATATGGATTATTCACTGTGCTGTCTATATTATATGGATTATTCACTGTGCTGTCTATATTATATGGATTATTCGCTGTGCTGTCTATATTATATGGATTATTCACTGTGCTGTCTATATTAAATGGATTATTCGCTGTGCTGTCTATATTATATGGATTATTCGCTGTGCTGTCTATATTATATGGATTATTCGCTGTGCTGTCTATATTATATGGATTATTCACTGTGCTGTCTATATTGTATGGATTATTCACTGTGCTATCTATATTATATGGATTATTCGCTGTGCTGTCTATATTATATGCATTATTCTCTGTGCTGTCCATATTATATGGATTATTCGCTGCGCTGTCTATATAATATGGATTATTCGCTGTGCTGTCTATATTATATGGATTATTCGCTGTGCTGTCAATATTGTATGGATTATTCACTGTGCTGTCTATATTATATGGATTATTCACTGTGCTGTCTATATTATATGGATTATTCGCTGTGCTGTCTATATTATATGGATTATACGCTGTGCTGTCTATATTTTATGGACTATACGCTGTGCTGTCTATATTATATGGATTATTCGCTGTGCTGTCTATATTATGTGGATTATTCGCTGTGCTGTCTATATTATATGGATTATTCGCTGTACTGTCTATATTATGTGGATTATTCGCTGTGCTGTCTATATTATATGGATTATTCGCTGTACTGCCTATATTATGTGGATTATTCGCTGTGCTGTCTATATTATATGGATTATTCTCTGTGCTGTCTATATTATATGGATTATTCGCTGTGCTGTCTATATTATATGGATTATTCTCTGTGCTGTCTATATTATATGAATTATTCGCTGTGCTGTCTATATTATATGGATTATTCTCTGTGATGTCTATATTATATGGATTATTCTCTGTGCTGTCTATATTATATGGATTATTCTCTGTGCTGTCTATATTATATGGATAATTCGCTGTGCTGTCTATATTATATGGATTATTCTCTGTGCTGTCTATATTATATGGATTATTCGCTGTGCTGTCTATATTTTATGGATTATTCGCTGTGTTGTCTATATTATGTGGATTATTCGCTGTGCTGTCAATATCATGTGGATTATTTGCTGTGCTGTCTATATTATATGGATTATTCTCTGTGCTGTCTATATTTTATGGATTATTCTCTGTGCTGTCTAAATTATATGGATTATTCGCTGTGCTCTCTATATTATATGGATTATACGCTGTGCTGTCTATATTTTATGGATTATTCTCTGTGCTGTCTATATTATATGGATTATTTGCTGTGCTGTCTATATTATATGGATGATTCTCTGTGCTGTCTATATTATATGGATTATTCTCTGTGCTGTCTATATTATATGGATTATTCTCTGTGCTGTCTATATTATATGGCTTATTTGCTGTGCTGTCTATATTATATGGATTATTCTCTGTGCTGTCTATATTATGTGGATTATTCTCTGTGCTGTCTATATTATATGGATTATTCTCTGTGCTGTCTATATTATGTGGATTATTCTCTGTGCTGTCTATATTATATGGATTATTTGCTGTGCTGTCTATATTATATGGATTATTCTCTGCGCTGTCTATATTATATGGATTATTCTCTGTGCTATCTATATTATATGGATTATTCTCTGTGCTGTCTATATTATATGGATTATTCTCTGTGCTGTCTATATTATATGGATTATTCGCTGTGCTGTCTATATTATATGGATTATTCACTGTGCTGTCTATATTATATGGATTATTCTCTGTGCTGTCTATATTATATGGATTATTCTCTGTGCTGTCTATATTATATGGATTATTCTCTTTGCTGTCTATATTATATGGATTATTCGCTGTGCTCTCTATATTATATGGATTATTCGCTGTGCTGTCTGTATTATATGGATTATTCTCTGTGCTGTCTATATTATATGGATTATTCTCTGTGTTGTCTATATTATGTGAATTATTCGCTGTGCTGTCTATATTATATGGATTATTCTCTGTGCTGTCTATATTATATGGATTATTCGCTGTGCTGTCTATATTATATGGATTATTCTCTGTGCTGTCTATATTATATGGATTATTCGCTGTGCTGTCTATATTATATGGATTATTCGCTGTGCTGTCTATATTATATGGATTATTCTCTGTGCTGTCTATATTATATGGATTATTTGCTGTGCTGTCTATATTCTATGGATTATTCTCTGTGCTGTCTATATTATATGGATTATTCGCTTTGCTGTCTATATTATATGGATTATTCTCTGAGCTGTCTATATTATATGGATTATTCTCTGTGCTGTCTATATTATATGGATTATTCTCTGTGCTGTCTATATTATATGGATTATTCTCTGTGCTGTCTATATTATATGGATTATTCTCTGTGCTGTCGATATTATATGGATTATTCTCTGTGCTGTCTATATTATATGGATTATTCTCTGTGCTGTCTATATTATATGGATTATTCTCTGTGCTGTCTATATTATATGGATTATTCTCTGTGCTGTCTGTATTATATGGATTATTCTCTGTGCTGTCTATATTATATGGATTATTCTCTGTGCTGTCTATATTATATGGATTATTCTCTGTGCTGTCTATATTATATGGATTATTCGCTGTGCTGTCTATATTATATGGATTATTCTCTGTGCTGTCTATATTATATGGATTATTCGCTGTGCTGTCTATATTTTATGGATTATTCGCTGTGTTGTCTATATTATGTGGATTATTCGCTCTGCTGTCTATATTATGTGGATTATTTGCTGTGCTGTCTATATTATATGGATTATTCTCTGTGCTGTCTATATTATATGGATTATTCTCTGTGCTGTCCATATTATATGGATTATTCGCTGCGCTGTCTATATAATATGGATTATTCGCTGTGCTGTCTATATTATATGGATTATTCTCTGTGCTGTCAATATTGTATGGATTATTCACTGTGCTGTCTATATTATATGGATTATTCACTGTGCTGTCTATATTATATGGATTATTCGCTGTGCTGTCTATATTATATGGATTATACGCTATGCTGTCTACATTTTATGGACTATACGCTGTGCTGTCTATATTATATGGATTATTCGCTGTGCTGTCTATATTATGTGGATTATTCGCTGTGCTGTCTATATTATATGGATTATTCGCTGTACTGTCTATATTATGTGGATTATTCGCTGTGCTGTCTATATTATATGGATTATTCGCTGTACTGCCTATATTATGTGGATTATTCGCTGTGCTGTCTATATTATATGGATTATTCTCTGTGCTGTCTATATTATATGGATTATTCGCTGTGCTGTCTATATTATATGGAT